>NC_086447.1:186611917-186876917 GCF_028390025.1 Pseudophryne corroboree
TTTTTTACACATAACTGCAGACAGCGTCCCCCTTTTAACACATTATGGCAGACAGCGTCCCCTTTTTACACATTAAGGCAGACAGACAGAAAGAAAGAATAGATTATACTTACTGTCTCTGCTGGCAGTCAGGCTCCTCGGTGCAGCAGCTTCTGGCAGATCCCGTACAGGGGAGAAGAAGGAGGAGAGAGGGGGACTCGGGAGCTGCAGCAGCGCAGTGTAATTGGTGGAGGCGCTGCTGCAGCTGTCCCCCTCCCTCATAGGCTGGCCACCGCTGCTGTGATGAGGGAAGCGCATCCCAGCATTCACAGCGCTGGCCAGCCTATGTGAAAGGAGGGGGACATTTGCAGCAGCGCCTCCACCAATTACACTGCACTGCTGCGGCTCCCTCCTCCACCTCCCTCCTCCTCCTTCTCCCCTGTGGCTGCTGCGTTCCTGCTGCTCCTCTCCTCGGCGGGCGGCGGTGGCCCGCAGCACACAGTAGCATGTAATGAGTCAGTTTGACTCATTACATGCCGCGCTGGCTTTGGGCCCCTTGACAGTGGCGGGCCCCAGTGCAAGGCACCGCTTGCACTGGTGGCAGTTCTGCCACTGGTGGGGTGTGTTCAAACTAGAGATGAGCGGTTTCGGTTTGCCGAGAACCGAACCCCCCCGAACTCCACGTGTCAAACACGGGTCCGAGCCCGGCTCGGTTGTTCCCGCCTGATTTGGAAATCCCGAACGAGGCAAAACGTCATCATCCCGCTGTCGGATTCTCACGAGATTCGGATTCCATATAAAGAGATGCGCGTCGCCGCCATTTTCACTCGGGCATTGTAGAGGGTACAGAGAGGATGTGGCTACGTTCTCTCAGTGTCAGTTCTCAGTATCAGTGCTTATTGCTGCTCAGTAATACTAGTACAGTGTCTCTCTTGTGCTGCATCTTGTTGCTGTAGGGTGCTCTGGTAGTAGTGTCCTGTGACTGTGCATCAGTCATCATCATTCCAGTCACAGTGGTATCTGGGGGGTGACAATTCTAGAGTGCTTTTGTGCTGCTTAGTAATACTAGTATAGTGTCTCTTGTGCTGCATCGTGCTGCTCAGTGTCAGTTCTCCGTAGTATCATCAGTGCTCAGTATCATCAGTGCTCAGTATCATCAGTGCTCTGTATCAGTGCTCATTGTCTTGTGGTGCTCAGTAACACTACATTACTACTAATACTAGTACAGTGACTTGTGCTAATCGTGCTGCTCAGTATCAGTGCTCAGTAGTATCATCAGTGCTCATTGTCTTGTGGTGCTCAGTAATACTACATTACTAATACTAGTACAGTGTCTTGTGCTGCATCGTGCTGCTCAGGGTCAGTTCTCAGTAGTATCATCAGTGCTCAGTATCAGTGCTCAGTAGTATCATCAGTGCTCAGTATCACTGGTCAGTGCTCAGTGGGCCTAATTCCGAGTTGATCGCAGCATCAAATTTGTTAGCAGTTGGGCAAAACCATGTGCACTGCAGGGGGGACAGATATAACATGTGCAGAGAGAGTTAGATTTGGGTGGGGTGTGTTCAAACTGAAATCTAAATTGCAGTGTGGAAATAAAGCAGCCAGTATTTACCCTGCACAGAAACAAAATAACCCACCCAAATTTAACTCTCTCTGCAAATGTTATATCTGCCCCCCCTGCAGTGCACATGGTTTTGTCCAACTGCTAACCTGCTGCTGCGATCAACTCGGAATTACCCCCAGTGTCTTGTGCTGCATCGTGCTGCTCAGTGTCTGCCATTTGATATAATTCCTGTGATACTGGCTTTTAATTCTAGTGATTTTGTCATTTTCTTCCAGTGATTCGGACCTATAATACCATTGATTATAACAAATAATTCCTGTGATACTGGCTTTTAAGTCTAGTGATTTTGTCATTTTCTTCCAGTGATTTGGACCAATAATACCATTGATTAGAACGAATAATTCCTGTGATACTGGCTTTTAATTCTAGTGATTTTGTCATTTTCTTCCAGTGATTTGGACCAATAAATAATACCATTGATTATAACAAATAATTCCTGTGATACTGGCTTTTAAGTCTAGTGATTTTGTCATTTTCTTCCAGTGATTTGGACCAATAATTCCATTGATTAGAACGAATAAGTCCAGTGATATTGGCCCTCAGTCCGAGTAGTTCGCTCGCCAGCTACTTTTAGCAGAAATGCAGACGCAAAGCCGCCGCCCTCTGGGAGTGTATCTAAGCATAGCAGAATTGCTAACGAAAGACTAGCAATTCTGCTATTAAGCATTTCCTTGCAGACCTACTCCTAGACTGCGATTACCTCAGTCCGTTTAGTTCCTGGATTGACGTCACAAACACGCCCAGCGTCCGGCCAGCCACTCCTCC
Organism: Pseudophryne corroboree; assembly: GCF_028390025.1. Taxonomy (NCBI): domain Eukaryota; kingdom Metazoa; phylum Chordata; class Amphibia; order Anura; family Myobatrachidae; genus Pseudophryne; species Pseudophryne corroboree. The sequence continues at coordinate 186,614,286 of NC_086447.1, forward strand.
ATTTCTCCAGCCACTCCTGCGTTTTTACCTGGCACGCCTGCGTTTTTTTAGCACACTCCCTGGAAACGGCCAGTTTCCGCCCAGAAACACCCACTTCCTGTCAATCACACTACGATCAGCAGAGCGATTGAAAAGCTTTGTTCGCCCGTGAGTAAAATAGCATAGTTTTGTATAAAATTGCCCATACGCATGCGCAGAACTGCCGGATTTTAGCCTATTAGCAATTCTGCTAAAAATAGCAGCGAGCGAACAACTCGGAATGACCACCCTTGCCTTATAATTCACATGATACTGGAGTCTAATTCTAGATGGGCCAGGTGTTTGTGTCGCTTAGCTTAGCCATCCAGCGACCTTGGTGCACCTCTTTTTTTCTTTGCATCATGTGCTGTTTGGGGACTATTTTTTTAAGTGCCATCCTGTCTGACACTGCAGTGCCACTCCTAGATGGGCCAGGTGTTTGTGCCGCCCACTTGGGTCGCTTAACTTAGTCATCCAGCGACCTCGGTGCAAATTTTAGGACTAAAAATAATATTGTGAGGTGTGAGGTGTTCAGAATAGACTGGAAATGAGTGGAAATTATTGTTATTGAGGTTAATAATACTATAGGATCAAAATTACCCCCAAATTCTATGATGTTAGCTGTTTTTGAGGTTTTTTAAAAAGTCACCCGAATCCAAAACGCATCCGAATCCAAAACCCGAAAGGGTGGTTTTGGCAAAACGCGTCCGAATCCAAAACACGACAGCGGACCCGAATCCAAAACCAAATCACAAAACACGAAAAATGCCCGCTGCACATCTCTAGTTCAAACTGAAATCGAAATGCAGTGTAAAAATAAAGCAGCCAGTATTTAGCCTTCACAGAAACAAAATAACCCACCCAAATCTAACTCTCTGCAAATGTTATATCTGCCACACTTGCAGTGCACATGGGTGCTCATTCCGAGTTGTTCGTTCGCTAGCAGTTTTTAGCAGCCGTGCAAACGCTATGCCACCTCCCACTGGGAGTGTATTTTAGCTTAGCAGAAGTGCGAACGAAAGGATCGCAGAGCGGCTACAAAATAATTTTGTGCAGTTTCAGAGTAGCTTCAGACCTACTCAGCGCTTGCGATCATTTCAGACCGTTCAGTTCCTGTTTCGACGTCACGAACACGCCCTGCGTTCGCCCAGCCACGCCTGCGGTTTTCCTTGCACGCCTGCGTTTTTCCGAACACTCCCTGAAAACGGTCAGTTGACACCCAGAAACGCCCTCTTCCTGTCAATCACTCTGCGGCCAGCAGTGCGACTGAAAAGCTTTGCTAGACCTTGTGTGAAACTACATCGTTCGTTGTAATAGTACGATGCGCGTGCGCATTGCGCCGCATACGCATGTGCAGAAGTGCCGATTTTTCACCTGATCGCTGCGCAGCGACCAAAATCTGCTAGCGATCAACTCAGAATAACCCCCATGATTTTGCCCAACTGCTAAGAAATTTGCTGCTGCGATCAACTCTGAATTACCACCTTAGATACATAAATTATGAATCAGACACGGTGCAAGTCTGCACTACAATTAGTGTCCACGCATCCTGCATGTCTGTCGGTTTTATTGTGCAGGAACATAGCATACATGTGAAGTAATTGCAGGAGCCGTAACTAGGCATTGTGGTGTCCTGTGCCAGAAAAAGAATTGGTGCCACCAACCTCCCACCTCCATATTTGAAATAGGGATAGTGTGTGCTGAAAATAAAGGGACTTCTTGATGAAGGGGCAAAGCCACAGAATAGTACTACTTCACATTACACCGCACATTAATATCCGTTTCTCACATTATACCACACAGTAGTGTCCGTTATTCACATTACGCCGCAAAGTAGAGCCCCTTATACACATTACACCACAGTTGAGCCCCTCCTCCTCCTCATTCTTCCTCCTCCTTCCTCCTCATCTTTCCTCCTCCTCATTCCTCCTCCCCCTCATTCCTCATCATAATCATTCCTCCACCCCCCACCCCACTCGAGCTGCTGTGTAACATCATTGTTCCTCTTTCTTATTCATTCCTCCCCCTCCTCATAATCATCAATCCTCCTCCTTCTCATTCCTCCCCCTCCTCATCTTTCCACCTTCCAGGAGCTCCTGTACTGCATACCTGTTATGTTGTTTCTGCCACAGAATGGCTCAGTTCACTGTGCCCAGTGGTAGTCACTCTGGTGAGACATCATGTCATCTCTCCCTTCAGACTGTGGGAGCCAGGGAATGTCAATATAAATCCAGCGCTCACTTTTTGCAGAAGCGGCTTCTAATAGGGATGGTCATTGAACATCGATGATTCGGTCTATGACCAATGGTAACTATTCTTACGATCAATGTGGGAGAACCAAATGATTTCCCGCCATCGATGATAAAGAGCTATAAAATATTTTATTTATTTTTTCTCCAGGGTGTCACGTTATCACGCCTTGACAAAGGGGTGCATTGCCCCGGAACGTTGGAATATTGATGTGATATGTTTTGAAATACACGGTTTAACCCACTGAAAGACCCGGAGTGCCACCTGTTTCTTCGGTATTGTATACATAGTCTCCCCACACAGGGGCACCAGGGCAACTGCAAGTTTAAATAAGGAGTGCCGGACAACACTACGATATGGATATATATATATATATATATATATACACTGTGTGGAGAGAGTCCGTTCCTGCAGTGCTGATCAGCTGATACAGCTCCCCTTCTCCCCCATTTCACTTGCTCAGATGGTGCTAGCAAGGCAATATAAGAGCCCAGACTTGCAGCGCTGATTTGCTGTCCCCTCCCCTCTGTCGCACTTGCTAAAGAAGCGCCAACAGCCTGCAGCCAGTGAAGTGGCTAGTCAGTCAGTATGCGTGTCAGCTTCTGCCAACTCAGGGGAGGTGGAGCATACACAGCTTAGCCAGGCGCACTGCACACACAGAGATGACGCCGTGCGCCCACCACTGAGATGGATATTAGTTTCAATACACATTGCAGCGGCCGCAAGGCTGATTGCAGCAGAGGCGCTGGCTCAATACACATTGCAGCGGCCGCAAGGCTGATTGCAGCAGAGCCGCTGGCTCCACCCATAGAGCACATGCGCTCTATGTAATTGTCTAGTTACATCCCTGGTAATTGCAGTGCAGTTATACAAGGCTTTGACCTTTTGGGTTTTAGAATTAACATAACATTTGCTAACAAAAACATTGGAAGTGGTTTAATAGTTATTTTTCTTTTCAAGTCTAGTCAGGTCTAACTGCTACATTACACAATTCAATTTCATCTATTTTACCAAAATGAAACAGCTATTTGAAACTAACTTTGTAAAGTGGTTTGTGTGCAAATCAGCACCGAATTCTGGATGGCTGCAGAAGTGTATCTCTACTAGCTGCAGTTATGATGAACAATGGCTGCAGAGGCACTTTGTGTAAACCACCAGGGCCGTACCTAGGTGTGTGCAGAGTGTGCCACTGCACATAGCGCTGCAGGATAGAGGAGCTTTTGGCAGCACTTGTCAATTATCTGTTTTAATTACTTTCACTTGTCGCTTACCCCCTTTTTGAAGCCCAACATCTCCTGACCGGCCCTATCTCCTTCCGTCCCTAATACCTATACAACATTCATGAACTTAAATTGATAGCTCTTTGTTATTCAGTCACACTGTACCTTATTACATTTCAAGATGCTGTCATACCCAGGATTCGTACCCAATGCATGTGGCATTGCAGTCAGACACTCTATTCATTGATCTATCTGCCCTTACATAGAAGGAGAATTCTAACTATTTGACATTTTCAAATACTTGAATTTTCAATAATTTGGATATAACGGTCAACATTTTAAAAAGTAATTGGCAGCTCAGCAGCTCTTCCAACACACCCATGAGGTGGCTGCCTATTTTCTGTTCAGGGTAAATACTAGCTGCTTTTGCATGTAACCCACAAAATCTTAGACAGCTTTATTTTGACACTGCAATTTAAATTTCAGTTTGAACACACCCCACTTAAATCTAAATCTGTCTGAACATCTGCCCCACATTTAATGCAACATAGTTTAGCCCGGTTACTTGTTTTTTTTGCTTTTACTTACCAACATGAATCAGGCCCTTTGTGTAGTCCCACAAAGTTCCGGCTGTAATCTTGCCAGTTCCAATGCGTGTGTCACCTCAGAGAAGAGAGAAAGCAGTGACTGTAATATTATACTGTATGTTCTGTAAGTGTAAATGTACAGATTTATTTAAAGAAAAATGTATTAATTATGTTCTCATTTATTGTTCAGGAAACAAACTATGTCAGTGACGCCGCAGACCATCCAATGGTGGACCATCATCAGGAAGAGGAACAGCTGGACCATCATCTGAAAGAGGAAGAGATGACCCATCATCAGGGAGAACAACACCATCATCAAGAAGAGAAAGTGCTGGACCATCATTGAGACGTGGAAGAGCTAGACCATCATCAGAAAGAGGAAGAAATTAGCCCAGTACCAGTGAAAATCAGGCAGCTGCACTGAGGACAGCACTCCTGAGGCTGGAGAACACCATGAGGCCCATTCTGCCCAGTGTTCCCACCTACAGCAGATGCACTGTTGCAGAAGGAGAGGATGTAGAGTACTGCACCATCTGGATGTCTAACATTGAAGTTGGAATGGCAATGGCTGAAGCATACCTTACATATCCCTTGCCTGACACAGTGGCTACAAATGAACAATGTTTGTCCTGTGTACCGCACAAGATGTTACAGTTGTTACGACCTGGACATTTTTTCCCAGGTAACCTGAAGGACACCAAACAGAAGCAGAAACAGAGGACCCACTCTAAACATCAAAAGTATATAGCTGTGAGCTTGTTCCATTTTTCTTATCTGTTGTAAGATCAATATTTATATAAATATATATATATATATATATATATATATATATATATATATATATACACTGATCAAAAAAATAGAGGGAACACTTAAACAACACATTGTAACTCCAAGTCAATCACACTTCTGTGAAATCAAACTGTCCACTTAGGAAGCAAATGGAATAGACAACAGGTGGAAATTATAGGCAATTAGCAAGACACCCCCAATAAAGGAGTTGTTCTGCAGTTGGTGACCACAGACCACTTCTCAGCTCCTATGCTTTCTGGCTGATGTTTTGGTCACTTTTGAAAGCTGGCGGTGCTTTCACTCTAGTGGTAGCATGAGACGGAGTCTACAACCCACACAAGTGGCTCAGGTAGTGCAGCTCATCCAGGATGGCACATCAATGCGAGCTGTGGCAAGAAGGTTTGCTGTGTCTGTCAGCGTAGTGTCCAGAGCATGGAGGCGCTACCAGGAGACAGGCCAGTACATCAGGAGACGTGGAGGAGGCAACAACCCAGCAGCAGGACCGCTACCTCTGCCTTTGTGCAAGGAGGAACAGGAGGAGCACTGCCAGAGCCCTGCAAAATGACCTCCAGCAAGCCACAAATGTGCATGTGTCTACTCAAACGATCAGAAACAGACTCCATAAGGGTGGTATGAGAGCCCGACATCCACAGGTGGGGGTTGTGCTTACAGCCCAACACCGTGCAGGACGTTTGGCATTTGCCAGAGAACACCAAGATTGGCAAATTCACCACCGGCGCCCTGTGCTCTTCACAGATGAAAGCATGTTCTCACTGAGCACATGTGACAGACGTGACAGAGTCTGGAGACGCCAAAGAGAATGTTCTGCTGCCTGCAACATCCTCCAGCATGACCGGTTTGGCAGTGGGTCAGTAATGGTGTGGGGTGGCATTTCTTTGGGGGGGCTGCACAGCCCTCCATGTGCTCGCCAGAGGTAGCCTGACTGCCATTAGGTACCGAGATGAGATCCTCAGACCGCTTGTGAGACCATATGTTGGTGCGGTTGGCCCTGGGTTCCTCCTAATGCAAGACAATGCTAGACCTCATGTGGCTGGAGTGTGTCAGCAGCTCCTGCAAGATGAAGGCATTGATGCTATGGACTGGCCCGCCCGTTCCCCAGACCTGAATCCAATTGAGCACATCTGGGACATCATGTCTCGCTCCATCCACCAACGCCACGTTGCACCACAGACTGTCCAGGAGTTGGCGGATGCTTTAGTCCAGGTCTGGGAGGAGATCCCTCAGGAGACCATCCTCCACCTCATCAGGAGCATGCCCAGGCGTTGTATGGAGGTCATACAGGCACATGGAGGCCACACACACTACTGAGCCTCATTTTGACTTGTTTTAAGGACTTTACATCAAAGTTGGATCAGCCTGTAGTTTGTTTTTCCACTTTAATTTTGAATGTGACTCCAAATCCAGACCTCCATGGGTTAATAAATGTGATTTCCATTGATAATTTTTGTGTGATTTTGTTGTCAGCACATTCAACTATGTAAAGAACATAGGGGTATATGCAATTGCGGCCAAATTCATGAAAATGTCGAAAAACGGGGCATTTTCGACAAAAAAACCTGTCGAATTGGATTCGACAATGCAATACAGTACTTTTCGTCAAAATACCTGCCGTTTCAGATTTGACTTTTTGCAAATCGACATTTTCAAAATTCGACATTTCTGCAATGGTCAAAATGCGGCTTTTTGACAAAAGTATATTCAATTGAAGATTGTCGATTCGACAGTAATTTCGTCAATTTCATTCCGCCTCACTTTGCTGGCGACAGCTGATTAAAATTTTTTAAAACATATATTTTTTTTAGCTTTTTGGATTGATAATAGCATATCTATTTATATTTGAAGGGATTATCTACTTGGTTTGTCAATTTTTGACCCACAAGTATTTTTTAATAGATTTTTAAAAATAATATTTTTTTCTTCACTCTGCTGAGGGGAATGTACCCATGATTCAACAGTTTTACCCAGGATACACTTCTGCAAAGCCACTCCAGTATTGGACCAGTTTACCCCACTCTACCATGGATGTCCTACTTGTGATGTGGACCTGAACCACCGCCATGTTAGAGTCACTCTTTCAGGTGAGATGTATTGGCCAAAACTCCATCTTGTCTGAGTAACCTGTGTATATGCGCAGTGTTGCTGGGACCTTTTGTTCTTTCCCAGGGTGGAGGAAACACTCTCAAATTACCTCCTTATTCTCTTCCGCAGGTCTTGTGGAGTATCCTTCCTGTTTGCAGGAACCAGCCTGGATTTGAAGGGACACGACAGTTCCCCTGCTGTACCATGGGTGACCTACTTGTGATGTGGACCTGAACCTCCGCCATGTAGCAGACCCCCCCCCCCCCCCCCTCAGGTGAGATGTATTGCCCAAAACTCCCTCTTGTCTAAGTAAGCCAGACATGTCCCAACTGCGGCCCTCCGGCATTTGCAAAACTGCATACACTGCTTACGCTGTGTCAGGGCACGCTTGGATGTCTAGTTTCTCAAGTGCCGGAGGGTTGCATTTGGGACAAAGGCCGATGTAACCTGATTGTTTCCAAGTGTTGCTTGTACCTTGTCTTTGGATGACACCATACTATTCTCTTCCACAGGTCTTGTGGAGTATCTTTCCCAAGGTGCAGGAACCAGCGTGGAGGAAGGGACCGGGCAGTTCCCCTGCTGTACCATGGGCGACCTACTTGTGATGTGGACCTGAACCTCCGCCATGTAGCAGACACCCCCCCTCAGGTGAGATGTATTGCCAAAAACTCCCTCTTGTCTAAGTAACCCAGGCATGTCCCAACTGCGGACCTCCGGCATTTGCAAAACTGCATATCCAATCATGCCCTGACACAGCAATGCTTACGCTGTGTCAGGGCATGCTTGGATGTGTAGTTTCTCAAGTGCCGGAGGGTTGCATTTGGGACAAAGGCCAATGTAACCTGCTTGTTTCCAAGTGTTGCTTGTACCTTGTCTTTGGATGACACCATACTATTCTCTTCCACAGGTCTTGCGGCGTATCTTTCCCAAGGTGCAGGAACCAGCGTGGATGAAGGGACCGGACAGTTCCCCTGCTGTACCATGGGCGACCTACTTGTGATGTGGACCTGAACCTCCGCCACATAGCAGACCCCCCCCCCCCCCCTCAGGTGAGATGTATTGCCCAAAACTCCCTCTTGTCTAAGTCACCCAGGCATGTCCCAACTGTGGACCTCCGGCATTTGCAAAACTGCATATCCAATCATGCCCTGACACAGCAATGCTTACGCTGTGTCAGGGCATGCTTGGATGTGTAGTTTCTCGAGTGCCAGAGGGTTGCATTTGGGACAAAGGCCAATGTAACCTGCTTGTTTCCAAGTGTTGCTTGTACCTTGTCTTTGGATGACACCATACTATTCTCTTCAACAGGTCTTGCAGAGTATCCTTCCCAAGGTGCAGGAACCAGCGTGGATGAAGGGACCGGACAGTTCCCCTGCTGTACCATGGGCGACCTACTTGTGATGTGGACCTGTACCTCCGCCATGTAGCAGACACCCCCCCTCAGGTGAGATGTATTGCCCAAAACTCCCTCTTGACCAAGTAACCCTGGCATGTCCAAAGTGCAGCCCTCCGGCATTTGTAAAACTGCACATCCAATTATGCCCTGACACAGCAATGCTTACGCTGTTTCAGGGAATGTTTGGATGTCTAGTTTCTCAAGTGCCGGAGGGTTGCATTTGGGACAAAGGCCGATGTAACCTGCTTGTACCTTGTCTTTGGATGACACAAATACCTGGAACCTCATACTATTCTCTTCCACAGGTCTTGCGGAGTATCCTTCTCAAGTTGCGTGGATGTGAAGGGACACGACTGTGCCCCTGATGTACCATGGGCGACCTACTTGTGATGTGGACCTGAACCTCCGCCATGTAGCAGACAACCCCCTCAGGTGAGATGTATTGCCCAAAACTCCCTCTTGACCAAGTAACCCCGGCATGTCCAAAGTGCAGCCCTCCGGCATTTGTAAAACTGCACATCCAATCATGCCCTGACACTGCAATGCTTACGCTGTGTCAGGGAATGTTTGGATGTCTAGTTTCTCAAGTGCCGGAGGGTTGCATTTGGGACAAAGGCCGATGTAACCTGCTTGTACCTTGTCTTTGGATGACACAAATACCTGGCACCTCATACTATTCTCTTCCACAGGTCTTGTGGAGTATCCTTCCCAAGGTACAGGAACCAGCGTGGATGTCAAGGGACAAGACAGTTCCCCTGCTGTACCATGGGCGACCTACCACAATACCACTGCATCTCTGAAATGCCATATCTTACATTTTATCAACTAATAATTTAAAGAAAAACCACACAAACTTCTCATTTTAAAAATTTATTGAAGAATTAAAATTTAATTTTTTTGGGATTAAAAAATAAATTTAAATAAAAACAAAAAAGTAGTGTTTGTTCTACTTTACATTCTTTTCTTGTGTAGAGATCTGTGAAAAAAAAGAAGAAATTCCATATTAAGTAAAGACACTAATGATGTCATGTTCATTCCTTTCCCAAGAACATTTGTGGTACCACATAGTCCAGCATGACCCATTTCTGGACTCTGTTGTTCACCAAGGTCAGGCGGTCCAAAGTTGCAGAGTGGTGTCAGTGGTCAGCACTTTGACACGGCTGCACTTGTGGAACCACACAGCCCAGCATGACCCATTGCTGGACTGTGTTGTTCCCCAAGGGCAGGCAGTCCAAAGTGGCAGAGTGGTGTCAGTGGTCAGCACTTTGACACGGCTGCACTTGTGGAACCACACAGCCCAGCATGACCCATTGCTGGACTGTGTTGTTCCCCAAGGTCAGGCGGTCCAAAGTGGCAGAGTGGTGTCAGTGGTCAGCACTTTGACACGCCTGCACTTGTGGAACCACACAGCCCAGCATGACCCATTGCTGGACTGTGTTGTTCCCCAAGGGCAGGCGGTCCAAAGTGGCAGAGTGGTGTCAGTGGTCAGCACTTTGACATGCCTGCACTTGTGGAACCACACAGCCCAGCATGACCCATTGCTGGACTGTGTTGTTCCCCAAGGTCAGGCGGTCCAAAGTGGCAGAGTGGTGTCAGTGGTCAGCACTTTGACACGCCTGCACTTGTGGAACCACACAGCCCAGCATGATCCATTGCTGGACTGTGTTGTTCCCCAAGGGCAGGCGGTCCAAAGTTTCTTGAATATATAAATTGAAACATGGCTTTACTCACCTTGGTACGCACAACACGAACTACGCCGTCCACTTCAATTTTCCACCCAATCCTATGAAGAAGCCAAAAATAAACACTAGTGAATAGTAAATTCACACAACAGTGAAAGCCTATTTTACACCAATACAAAAAGGAGTTTGTTTTAAAAAAAAAGTGGTATCAGAATAGCTCTTTGGCCCATGATACATGTAACCACAAGGAGCTTTCATCAGTTACCACACGCGCCCGCATACATGCCCGCGCATGTATGCCTAGACATAAAGCTCCTTGGTAGTATCCGGTCGGGGGTGGGGGAGCCCAACACAAATTTAAAACAATAGTAAAAAAAAAAAAAAAACTAATGGGAGGGGGAGAAAGGGAAACATGAAAAACATAAGAGTAAATAATAAAACAATACGACCGGGCTTATGGTGGTTGTCCGTCGGGATCCTCTTCTTCCTCCTGATGGGGCATCGATGCCCTGGGCGGCTGTGGAGTGCGTTGACTTGGCCTCGGTGGCCGTGCTAGTGTAGATGATGCGGCCGGTGTTGGTGGTGGAGGCATCTGGTAGGTGGGGTACATCCCTGTATATCCTTGGTACAGCTGTGACCATCCATACCAGGATGGTGGTGGAGGAAGGGCAGGAGGCGTCCGTGTGGCTTGTGATGGCGGATGTGGTGGGTCACCAGCGTGTTGATGAGCTGGCTCTGGGAGGTTATCGTACATCATCTGCAGTGTGGTTGCGATGATCTGGTGGCTGGCTGCCGAATGTCGTTGGCTCTCCGACATGTTGTCAACGCTGTGTGCCAGGCATGATGTGTTATCCACCAGCCGGTTGATGGATGTGGCCAGAACTTGAAGGATGTCCATAGTCTCCCTGTGATCTTCTCGTCTGGTCTTTTGCGTTTCTGCCGTGGTGTCGGCAAGAGCCTTTTGCATTTCAACCAGACCGTTTGCCATCTTCTCCATTGTCTTCTCAATGGCGTCCAGTCTGGTTTCAACGACATTCGTGTAGTTATCCTGGCGGGCAGTCATCTCTGCTGCCAGGGTGTGTACCCTCTGAACATTTGAGGGATCCTGCCCTTCCTGTACGTCTGCCACCAATTGCATTTGTGCAGCTGAAAAAAAAATTAGAAATTAGTATACACATTCATACATTTGTTTGAAGGCTCACAATTTGATAATTACTCACACAGGGATGTAGAAACAGCGGGCTGCTGCACTTCCACCTCGTAGTCCGACGAATCCTGTAGGAGATCCGGCCTGAAGAAGGGACCAATCCCCGACGCAAGTCCGCTGCTGGTCCGTGGCACCTCTGTTTGCAAAAGAAGAAAAAAATAAAATAAAGTTAATAAACTATACAAAATGGCGCCCCCCCCCCAAAACCCCCCCACCCAAAATAAAAACCTTCTCCATCATGTGGTGCCGCTGCTCCAGGACCTTCACTTGTCCTCAATTCTGGAGACTTTTCAAGGGTATGGCTGGATACGTCTGCACGGCTGTCTTCAAACCCAAGAAAAGTCTTGTCCATTAACCCTGTTGACTCAAACAGTTCGGGTGATGGGTCCACAAGGGTAGTGTCCTGTTGAGGCTCTTCGGTCACAGTCCCAGAGCTCCTGGAGAGATGTAGGAGACGTAGTTTGGCGCCCAGCTGGTGGTGTGGTCGCCGACGGTGTCTGGCGCGCAGGTGATGTTCTGCGCGCTGATGTCTGGCGCGCAGGTGATGGTCTGCGCGCTGACGATGTCTGGCGCGCAGGTGACTTTCTGCGCGCTGACGATGTGTAGCGCGCAGGTGATGATCTGCGCGCTGCTGATGCTTGCTGCGCAGGTGATGGTCCGCACGCTGCTGCCGATGTGCTTGCTGCGCAGGTGATGGTCTGCGCGCTGGCGATGTCCTGCGCGCAGATGATGTCCTCTGGGCAGGCGTGTCTGGAGAAAAAGAACAAACACATTAGCAAATAAAAAAAAAAAAAAGATTTAGTACAGCTCATCTGAATGTATTCTTACCATCAGGCCTCCTTTTGGACTGCTTGTCTCCCGCTGTCTTCCGTCTTCTGGGCGGTTCTTCCTCCTCGGGAAAGCCAGCAGGACGGCTGGAGTCCACACCTCCGCGAACTCCTTGGACCATAACAGAGTTCATGCGCCTTTTAATAACGTTCTCCCAGGGTAGCCACTTCAGATTGAGAGCCGGACCACCTCCCGTAGCTGTCTCATGTCGGCGCTGAATCCCCATCTTCTTCTTGGTCTGTCTGCGGCAATCACTGTACCGCTTCATGCAGTTTCTGGTGCTCCAGCGGTTTCCAGATACTGCAGTGACTTGTCTCGCGATGGCATCCCAGATGTTTCGCTTGGTTTTAGCTGCTGTGCTCTGTGCCCTTGGTCCATACAGAACGTCGTGGGACCTGTCGACGCCATCCACTAGGGCAGGGGTGGCCAACCCGCGGCTCTCGAGCCGCATGCGGCTCTTTCATCTGCCGCATGCGGCTCAGCCGGCTCCTGGCCACTGCTGCCCTGGCCTCCCCTACTCCCGTGCTGCTGCTGTCTGTGAGGGGAGGAGAGTGCAGTGTGCGCCTCTCCTGCCCCTCACTCTCCGGCGCCGGTCCGTGAGCCAATCAGAGCTCGCGGACCAGCAGCTAAGGCTGCCGGACCGCGAACTTTCATTGGCTCACGGACCGGCGCCTAGAAGAGAGACACAGCCGCCGGAGAGTGAGGGGCAGGAGAGGCGCACGCTGCGCTCTCCTCCCCTCACAGACAGCAGCCACAAGGTGAGCAGCACGGGGGAAGGGAGGGGGGTCGTCATCATGTATAGCTGGCACTGGGGGCATTGCTGGCACTAGGGAGACGTATATCTGGCACTGGGGGGCATATCTGGCACTGTGGGGACTCTAGGCACTGGGGGCATTGCTGGCACTGTGCGGACATATTTATCTGGCACTTGGGATGAGGCTGAAGTTAGCTTGTGCACTTGGGGGACGTATCTGGCACTGTGGGGACACTGGCATTGGGGGCATAGCTGGCACTGGGGACATATATATCTGCCACTAGGGGCATAGCTGGCACTGTGGGGACAAGTATATCTGGTACTGGGGGCATAGCTGGCACTGGGGGGAAATGTATATCTGGCACAGTGGGGACATGTATATCTGGTACTGGGGGCATATCTGGCACTGTGGAGACACTGGCATTGGGGGCATAGCTGACACTTTGGGGACATATATCTGGCACTAGGGGCATAGCTGTCACTGTGGGGGCATATATATCTGGCACTGGGGCATATCTGGCACGGGGGCATAGCTGGCACTGGGGGGAAATGTATATCTGGCACTGGGGGGACATGTATATCTGGCACTGGGGTCATATCTGGCACTGTGGGGACACTGCATTGGGGGCATAGCTGGCACTTTCGGGACATATATATCTGGCACTGTGGGGACATATATATCTGGCACTGGGGGCATATCTGGCACTGGGGGAAATGTGTATCTGGCACTGTGAGGCATATATGTATCTGGCACTGTGAGGCATATATGTATCTGGCACTGTGGGGACATATGTTTCTGGCAGTGTGGAGGCACCCATTTTTTAACATTTTTATATGTATGTGGCACTGTACAACAAAACTAAAAACGGAGTTATGACAGAAGGTCATACTCCTACAAACGTCATAACGAAAGGTGTGCGCAAAAAATGGGGTGTGGCTTTGTGAAAACTAGGCCACACCCCCATTTTTGAGCGTGCGCCTTCGGCACGCGCATGATACTGGCTCTTACCCTTGACTACAGATCTTTTCTGGCTCTTTGCCTCTGACTGGTTGACCACGCCTGCACTAGGGCACAGTTTTCCGCCTCAGTGTATCTTGGTCCACGCGGCTTCTTCTGTCCTGCGTCTTCACCAGAGGCTTCCTCCTCCGATTGATCCTCTGGCTGGCTTCTTGCCTTTAGGGATAAAAAAAAACATGCATTTAATAAGATCGGTATGTACCTGTGATTGTGTCAGTATCCCTGGCAGTGCGCAAAGATACCTGTAGGTGTGCATGGCAGTGCGCAAACTAGGGTGTTTCAAGTTGGATGCTATTGTGTCTGCAGGTGTTGACAGTATTTACCTATCTAGGCCTTTTCTTTTTCTTTTGCTTCTCCCTTTGGTCCCTTGACGACCGCGGCTGGTCACTGCATGCCTGGTCGGTCGTATCCTCCTCCTGGGTCGGCTCCCACTCCTCATTGCTGTGCAGGGAAAATTCTTCTGAGGGGTGGGGGGAAGGTGGGGATCCGGGCCGCTTGTCCCTGGACATCTCTGTTGTAAAAAGAAAAATTATTTTTACAAATTTAACACACATTACATAATTATATGCAACCACACGTCATGCTGCTGGGACCCCAGTGCTCAAGCAGGACCAAACACAACCAAAAAAAAAATAAAGAAATAAAAAAAGAAACTCAGCCAAACAAGCCAAAACCCCCGTACAAGCATCCCTGCACATGCTGGAGGTCAACCAGTGCTAAATTAGGAGCAAAAAAACATGTTTTGGAAACAAACGACAACATATGTCGGCCACATGGCAGATACCGACACACTCAAAAGTCACCCCAAACAAGCCAAAAAGCATCCCTGCACATGCTGGATGTCAACCAGTGCTAAAGTAGGAGCAAAAAAACATGTTTTGGAAACAAACGACAACACATGTCGGCCACATGGCTGATACCGACACGCTCAAAGTCAGCCCAAACAAGCCAAAAAGTACCTCCAGCATGTGCAGGGATGCACCAGTGCTAAAATAGGAGCAAAAAAACATGTTTTGGAAACAAACGACAACACATGTCGGCCACATGGCAAATACCGACACACTCAAAAGTCACCCCAAACAAGCCAAAAAGCATCCCTGCACATGCTGGAGGTCAACCAGTGCTAAAGTAGGAGCAAAAAAACATGTTTTGGAAACAAACGACAACACATGTCGGCCACATGGCTGATACCGACACGCTCAAAGTCAGCCCAAACAAGCCAAAAAGTACCTCCAGCATGTGCAGGAATGCACCAGTGCTAAAGTAGGAGCAAAAAAACATGTTTTGGAAACAAACGACAACACATGTCGGCCACATGGCTGATACCGACACGCTCAAAGTCAGCCCAAACAAGCCAAAAAGTACCTCCAGCATGTGCAGGGATGCACCAGTGCTAAAATTGGAGCAAAAAAACATGTTTTGGAAACAAACGACAACACATGTTGGCCACATGGCAGATACCGACACACTCAAAGGTCACCCCGAACAAGCCAAAAAGCATCCCTGCAAATGCTGGAGGTACAACAATGCAAAAGCATGACCCAAATAAACATTTTATGAAAGGAAAAAAAACGTGAAAAACTACCCCCCAAACACAAAACTCCAAAAAAAACATGCAGCGATACAAGCAGGACCTGCAGCAATCCAAACAGGACATTTATACACATACCTGCACACATATACATACCCCAAACACCCCAAAGCAACGCCACATGTACACGTCATGGCACCCCCCCACTACACAAACACATACATGCAACGCCAGACCACATGTGGTACTAACCTACAAATGTAGAAATCGCTCCAAAAACGACTCTCCTCCGGGGTAACAGGTATCCTCCTGTCTGTCCTGGATTAAAGTCTGCTGGGTGTACAAACGATACCACAGCAAACAACAACCAATTTGCTAGCTCTGCACCTCCACACACCTCTCTGCAGGTTCACAAATAGGCTGCTGAGCACGCAGCAAACAAGCCCTATAAAGGGCTCCAAACGGCGGGAAGGCGAATCCAGGACGCCCACTACTCGACGATTGGTCCGTTATTCGACAAGGGGAGAGACGAATGAGTTATGTATTGAATATGTCGAATTCATGGTCATGGGTGGAGGGTTTCGGCTGTCGAGTAGTGTCGAATCTTAAAACGGTCTAAAAAAAGACGCAATTCGTCCGGAATTGCATATACCCCATAGTATTTAATAAGAATATTTCATTCATTCAGATCTAGGATGTGTTATTTTAGTGTTCCCTTTATTTTATTGAGCAGTGTATGTATATATATATATATATATATATATATATATATATATATAATCACACTCACTTTCCCAGTACTACAAAGAAAGCAAAGATACAAGTACTGACAATTAGATGAACGTAGAGGGGTGTTTATTCCTTAGCCAGAATGTATAATAAACACAGCTAAGAAATAAACACCCCTCTTCGTTCATCTAATTGTGAGTGCTGGTATTTTTGCTTTTTCTGTAGTACGTGAGTGTGATTTATATATATATATATATTATATATATATACAGTGGTCGAAGTGGAAATTTTGAAGTGGGGGTATGCAAAAGTGAAGGATGTAATTATGCGTGCGCCGAAGGCGCGCTCCAGAAAAGGGGGCATGGTCACCCAAAAAGGGGGCATGGTCACCCAAAAGGGGGCATGCCCCATGTAGTAGAACCCCTTATACTATCTAGTACTGGTGCCCCTTTCACTTTATAGCACACGGTACGAACTGAAATTCACATTGTAGCACACTGAATGAGCCGACATTCACATTGTAGCACACTGAATGAGCCGACATTCCCATTGTAGCACACTGAATGAGCCGAAATTCACCGTGTAGCACACTGAATGAGCCGAAATTCACATTGTAGCACACTGAATGAGCCGACATTCCCATTGTAGCACACTGAATGAGCCGAAATTCACCTTGTAGCACACTGAATGAGCCGAAATTCACATTGTAGCACACTGAATGAGCTGAAATTCACATTGTAGCACACTGAATGAGCCGAAATTCACATTATAGCACACTGAATGAGCCGAAATTCACCTTGTAGCACACTGAATGAGCTGAATTCACATTATAGCACACTGAATGAGCTGAAATTCACATTGTAGCACACTGAATGAGCTGAAATTCACATTATAGCACATTGAATGAGCTGAAATTCACATTGTAGCACACTGAATGAGCTGGAATTGTGACATCAGGGACAGCCAGAGTGACGACAGGGAGAGAGACAGTGACGACAGGGAGAGAGACAGTGACGACAGGGAGAGAGACAGGGAGAGAGAGTGACGACAGGGAGAGAGAGACAGTGATAACAGGGAGAGAGACAGGGACGACAGGGAGAGAAACAGGGAGAGAGTGATGACAGGTAGAGTGACGACAGGGAGAGTGACGACAGTGACGCCAGGGAGAGTGACGACAGTGACAACAGGGAGAGTGACGACAGTGATGACAGGGAGAGACAGTGACGACAGTGACGACAGGGAGAGACAGTGACGGCAGGGAGTGACGACAGGGAGAGACAGTGATGACAGGGAGAGTGACGACAGGGAGAGTGACGACAGTGACAGCAGGGGGAGAGATTACAGCAGGGGAACATTACCTAATTTGTTGCTGGCAGTAGTGAGTGGTGGGCTGCTGGCGACGTCGGGCGGCTAGTGGCTGGAGCCAGGCGGCTGGTGGCTCGTGGCTGGCGGCGGCCGGCTGGTGAGCGGGAGCGGCGGGCGGCTGGTGAGCGGCGTGCGCGGGCGGCTGGCGGCAGTGAGCGGCTGTGAGTTAATACAGCGCTCTCTACACAGCCGCCGGCCGCCGCGCAGGGACGGGGAGCACCATGTGCAGCAGAATGCCCACTTCCCTCGCCTCCTGCTGTACTTTCTGGGCTCATTTCCGGGTCAGTGGAAAAATTGGCGGTATACCATACCGCCGTATACCGCCCCACTTCGACCACTGTATATATATACACTAGGTGTTTCATCGCGCCCTACGGGCGCTCTTCACACCGTCGAAAGGGGCTACGCCCCCTTAACCCCTGCACGCCTTGCAGCGGTTCAATATTTGTACGAGTGGATAGAGGGGATAGAGAGACGCGGGCCGGTAGGGAGGGGATAGATAGAAGGGGGGCGGTAGGGAGGGGATAGAGAGACGCAGGGCGGCAGGGAGAGGATAGAGAGACGGAGGGCGGTAGGGAGGGGATAGAGAGACGCGGGGCGGTAGGGAGGGGATAGAGAGACGCGGGGCGGTAGGGAGGGGATAGAGAGACGCAGGGCGGTAGGGAGGGGATAGAGAGACGCGGGGCGGTAGGGAGGGGATAGAGAGACGCGGGGCGGTACGGAGGGGATAGAAAGACGCGGGGCGGTATGGAGGGGATAGAGAAATGCCTGCGGTAGGGAGGGGATACAGAGATGCAGGGTGGTAGGGAGGGGATAGAGAGACGCGGGGCGGTAGAGAGGAGATAGAGAGACGCAGGGTGGCAGGGAGGAGATAGAGAGACGTGGGCGGTAGGGAGGGGATAGACAGACGCGGGCGGTAGGGAGGAGATACAGAGACGCGGGGCAGTAGGGAGGGGATAGAGAGACTCGGGGCGGTAGGGAGGGGATACGGAGACGCGGGGTGGTAGGGAGGGGATAGAGAGACGCGGGTCGGCGGGGAGGGTCCCCAGTGAGGAAGCTGATGAAGAGAGGGGGGGAAAGTAGTGGAGGGGGAGGGCACCAGAAGAGGAGACTTGTGTAAAGTGGCGAGCAGACATAGAAACAGTGGGTAGGATGGCCGGATGGACTCACCGTTGGGGCTGTGGGCGGCTGCTGCAGGCTGGTAAACAGTACAGTGTCCAGAGGCGTCACTGGGTCAGCATTTCAGCATTACTGTTACACACATCTCCCCCCCCCAGCGGCCAAAAATGGGGCGTGGCCTGCCGTGAAAGGGGCGTGGCCTCGCGGGTCTGTTCTCTCTCGCTCCGGGGGTGTTTCCAGCTTGCCTGTAGATGCTGGCAGCCCCCGGAGACTGGAGTGTGTGTGGCGGCTGTGTGACAGGAGGCGGGTGATGCAGGAGATGAAGTCACTGCAGCGCTCGCCTCCTGTCACAGCAGGAGAGCGGACAGCGGGATGTGTGTGGAGGAGGCGGCGGGTGTGTGTACGCGGGGCAGGGAGGGCTATGAGAGCCTTCTCCTGCACCTCCCGTCCCTCCTAATGTGTATGCCGGGGGCGGCATCAGCCGTTGTTGTTGGGCCGGCGCCGCGGCCGGGGAATCAGAGCTGCTGATGGGTGGGGGGAGGGGAGAGAGAGAGATGGACAGGCAGCAGGAGCAGAGACTTGCTGACTCCGCCCACCGCTGTGACTCCACCCAGCGTTACAGGCACAGAGTCACAGATTTAGACAAATATATAGGAGATAGCTGATTCAGAACAATAACTCATTCAGAGCAGACATGGCACTTCAGGTCTTCATATATAAATGCTTTTATGTCCACAAAGTTAGAGCATGAATACATACATATCCAGGGTAGCACATCCAGGGATACATATCATGCAATACAGTGGTGTGAAGCAGCACATGCATGATAACTATGCAGCATTTCGGGCCATAGCGGATCCCTTCGTCAGGTTCTGCAAGTGCTCACATAGGACAAACATACTGAGCACTTGCAGAACCTGGCCAAGGGACCCGTTGGGTGACCCATACCTACCTCATTCTTAGATAAGGAAAAATTCTATTTTATAACCCTTTTTAGTGCGTATATTCATTTAAGTGCTTTTAGTTCAGTTGTGTATATATTGTTGTCCCCATTTTTTATGTGTCTCTTTTATATTCATTTAATAAATACTTTTTAATATTTTAACTGGCAAACTTATTTTATTGACATTTTGGTCGCTATATATCCCTCATCCTCTCCTTTTTTTACATTAATTTTCAGGGAATTACCACCCCTGTATTTATTTGAGGGACACAGCTGACGCCCCAATAACAGTATAGGGGATTGTTTTATAAGCCAGCTATTATACAACATATTTGTTTTTTATCACATGTGGCGCAGTATCAATCCTTGTTTTTTATATATATATATATATATATATATAAAACAAACAGAATCGATCCGGCACTCCACTCCCAGTGAAAACAACAGCTGCGGTGCCATCCCAGCCAGTGACAAAAAGTCCCAGGTTTAAACAGCAGTAGTAAGGGCGGCACTCAGTCCAGACTTCACAATTTGATGAAAGTTTACTTTAATGGGCCAACATGTTTCGGGGAGTACACCCCGTCCTCAGGGCCAGACAACCCACATACAACACAAAACAAAGCTTATATACCAAAGACAAGACTAACACTAATGCTGATCGTACTCACCTGCTCCACGGCGCTGCCGCCCGCCAAGCCGTCCGGCCGCACTTCCGCGTCGCCATCCAGTGACGTCACGGCGCGCCGCGTCGCAGGCGAGTACCCATGGCAACTGAATGATACTCCGCTCAGTCACCTACAGGGAGGCAATGGGGACAAATAACAATTGGTAAAAATAACATACATGAATACATACAACCTGGTAAAAACAAAAGTGTACAAATAAATCCTGAGAGACTATAATAATACTAGACTGGGTAAATGCGGGACCAAACTAGATTAATACATTCAATACTGATATAGTTAAGCAAGACTATAATACCTGATGTTGGAATAGAGTAATGATTAGAGTAATGATTTTTTAGAGGAAACACTGCAGTCCCAGATTCTCATTGAGACCACCGGGTGACAGTGTACCCAATTAATAAATCCACCTGGATTCTTTTTGTAACAATATTCTGTCTCTATTCCCACCCCTAATCATGCGGGGAACATGATCTATCAGGATGGCTCTAATACTAGCTACCCTATGGCCCAGGAGCACACAATGGCGAGCGAACGGTTGCTCGCTGTTCTTATTTTCAAAGGCCTTTTTTATGGTACTTCTGTGGAGAGCCACTCTCTCACGGAACTGCCTAATGGTCTTGCCGACATATGCAAGACCACATGGGCACGTGAGAAGATACACCACATGAGTCGTAGTGCATGTCAAACGATGTTTGATAGGAATTTTACGACCCGTAGAAGGATGACTGAAGGAAGTGCCTACTATTAGTGTATTACATGTGGCACATCCCAAGCAGCGGTAACAACCAGCTTTAGCTCGTAGGAAATGAGATTCTCTATTAATGGCCAGCTCAGTGATGTCTAATTTGACTATGTGGTCGCCTATGTTCCTTCCTCTGGTATGACTCGGCAATAACGCCGTATTCTCCATGGAGGACATGGCCCCGTCTGTTTGTATTATTGGCCACATTTGTTTGGCTTTTTTTACTGTTTGCCTGCTCTTGGTGGTGTATTTATTAACCCAAGGGAACACTTCTCTACTGCGTTGTTTACGAGCATGGCCAGACTGCAAAGCCTGCTGTCTGGTCATATCTAAGACACGTTTTTTAGAAACCTCAAGGTCCCCCATAGGGTATCCCCTTTCCACAAATCTGTGTTTCATGATGTCTAATGCCCTACCTGTCTCCTCTGGGTCAGATGTGATTCTCCGTACCCTCAAAAATTGGGAGTACGGTAGTCCCCTCAGTAGGGGAGCTGGATGGAAACTCTGATACTTCAATACAGTATTCCTATCCGTTGATTTTACATACAGCGAGGTATTAAGCCTACCATCCTTGTGGGTAATAGTCACATCCAGATAATTGACAGCATCTTTATGCATAACATAAGTAAACTGTACTGGATGACTAGACATGTTATGATTATCCAAAAGGGAAATTAAATTTTCCATGGGGCCCTGCCATAAGATGAGCAAGTCATCTATATAGCGCCTGTAATAAAAAACCTGCATGGATACCTCAGGGTCTATGGAAAACATCTGGCCCTCTAACTGGTACATAAATGCATTCGCGTACGACGGGGCCACTGCCGACCCCATCGCACATCCTGCGAGTTGCAACCAGAATTTGCCATTAAAGACAAAATAATTTCTATTGAGAATTTTATCCAAGAGGGACAGGAAGAATCCAACCTCTGGCCCTTTGTAAGTGGGGTTGTTTTCAATCAATGACCTCACTGCCTCCATACCTGCACTATGCGGAATGCACGTATAGAGGCTAGTGACGTCTGCACTGCATAAGGTCAACTCCTCAGGTATAGGACTCAGATCCTGCAGCTCGAGGAGTAAAGCCGTGGTGTCCTTAAGATAGGACGGTATATGTTGTACACAGGGGTTAAGGTATGCATCCAAAAAAATAGAAATAGGGTAGTATAAAGAGCCTCTGGCCGACACTATGGGCCGGCCAGGAGGATCTTGCAGGGATTTGTGAACCTTGGGGACCGTGTAAAACAGTGGTGCAATAGGAAAATCAACCGTGAGTGCTTTATGGGCTTGAACGGTAATAGTCCCCTGTTCAACAGCCACTTTCAACAGAGAGTCCAGTTCCTTCTTATATTCCACGGTGGGGTCACTGGATGGCGACGCGGAAGTGCGGCCGGACGGCTTGGCGGGCGGCAGCGCCGTGGAGCAGGTGAGTACGATCAGCATTAGTGTTAGTCTTGTCTTTGGTATATAAGCTTTGTTTTGTGTTGTATGTGGGTTGTCTGGCCCTGAGGACGGGGTGTACTCCCCGAAACATGTTGGCCCATTAAAGTAAACTTTCATCAAATTGTGAAGTCTGGACTGAGTGCCGCCCTTACTACTGCTATATATATATATATATATATATAATAGTGATGTGTACCGGACATTTTTCGGGCTTTGTGTTCTGGTTTTGGATTCGGTTCCGCGGCCGTGTTTTGGATTCGGACGCGTTTTGGCAAAACCTCCCTGAAATTTTTTTGTCGGATTCGGGTGTGTTTTGAATTCGGGTGTTTTTTTTACAAAAACCCCTCAAAAACAGCTTAAATCATAGAATTTGGGGGTCATTTTGATCCCATAGTATTATTAACCTCAATAACCATGATTTCCACTCATTTCCAGTCTATTCTGAACACCTCACACCTCACAATATTATTTTTAGTCCTAAAATTTGCACCGAGGTCGCTGGATGGCTAAGCTAAGCGACCCAAGTGGCCGACACAAACACCTGGCCCATCTAGAAGTGGCACTGCAGTGTCAGACAGGATGGCAGATTTAAAAAATAGTCCCCAAACAGCACATGATGCAAAGAAAAAAAGAGGTGCAATGAGGTAGCTGTGTGACTAAGCTAAGCGACCCAAGTGGCCGACACAAACACCTGGCCCATCTAGGAGTGGCACTGCAGTGTCAGACAGGATGGCAGATTTAAAAAATAGTCCCCAAACAGCACATGATGCAAAGAAAAAAAGAGGTGCAATGAGGTAGCTGTGTGACTAAGCTAAGCGACCCAAGTGGCCGACACAAACACCTGGCCCATCTAGGAGTGGCACTGCAGTTTTCTAGCGAGAGGATGAGTGCTTCCATCCTCATGTGAATCTGAACCACTAGCCATGAACATAGGCCAGGGCCTCAGCCGTTCCTTGCCACTCCGTGTCGTAAATGGCATATTGGCAAGTTTACGCTTCTCATCAGATGTTTTTAATTTTGATTTTTGGGTCATTTTACTGAACTTTTGTTTTTTGGATTTTACATGCTCTCTACTATGACATTGGGCATCGGCCTTGGCAGACGACGTTGATGGCATTTCATCATCTCGGCCATGACTAGTGGCAGCAGCTTCAGCACGAGGTGGAAGTGGATCTTGATCTTTCCCTATTTTACCCTCCAAATTTTTGTTCTCCATTTTTTAATGTGTGGAATTATATGCCAGTAATATATCAATAGCAATGGCCTACTGTACCGTACTGCTATATATTATATACTGGTGGTCAGCAAAATTATGCACTGTCCTCCTACTATATATACTGTGCACAACAACTAAAATGCACCACAGGTATGGATGGATAGTATACTTGACGACACAGTGGTAGGTAGAGCAGTGGCCTACTGTACCGTACTGCTATATATTATATACTGGTGGTCAGCAAAATTATGCACTGTCCTCCTACTATATATACTGCGCACAACAACTAAAATGCACCACAGGTATGGATGGATAGTATACTTGACGACACAGAGGTAGGTAGAGCAGTGGCCTACTGAACCGTACTGCTATATATTATACACTGGTGGTCAGCAAAATTATGCACTGTCCTCCTACTATATATACTGCGCACAACAACTAAAATGCACCACAGGTATGGATGGATAGTATATTTGACGACACAGAGGTAGGTAGAGCAGTGGCCTACTGTACCGTACTGCTATATATTATATATTGGTGGTCAGCAAAATTATGCACTGTCCTCCTACTATATATACTGCGCACAAGAACTAAAATGCACCACAGGTATGGATGGATAGTATACTTGATGACACAGAGGTAGGTAGAGCAGTGGCCTACTGTACCGTACTGCTATATATTATATACTGGTGGTCAGCAAAATTATGCACTGTCCTCCTACTATATATACTGCGCACAACAACTAAAATGCACCACAGATATGGATGGAAAGTATACTTGACGACACAGAGGTAGGTAGAGCAGTGGACTACTGTACCGTACTGATATAATACTGATGGTCACTGGTCAGCAAAATTCTGCACTGTCCTCCTACTATATACTACAATGCAGCACAGATATGGAGCGTTTTTCAGGCAGAGAACGTATAATACTGGTGGCCACTGGTCAGCAAAACTCTGCACTGTCCTCCTACTATATAATACTGGTGGTCCCCAGTCCCCACAATAAAGCACACTGAGCACAGATATTTGCAGCACACTGAGCACAGATATGGAGCGTTTTTCAGGCAGAGAACGTAGATATTTTCAGCACACTGAGCACAGATATTTGCAAGCACACTGAGCACAGATATTTGCAGCACACTGAGCACAGATATTTGCAGCACACTGAACACAACTGAGAGAACGCTGCACACGTCCTCTGCCTATTATCTCCAATGCACGAGTGAAAATGGCGGCGACGCGCAGCTCCGTATATAGAATACGAATCTCGCGAGAATCCGACAGCGGGATGATGACGTTCGGGCGCGCTTGGGTTAACCGAGCAAGGCGGGAGGACCCGAGTCTGCCTCAGAACCATGTAAAATGGGTGAAGTTCGGGGGGGGGGGGGGGGGGGGGGGTTCGGATCCCGAGGAACCGAAGCCGCTCATCTCTAATATATATATATATATACTGTATATATATATATATATATATATATATATAAAATCACACTCACTTTCCCAGTACTACAGAAAAAGCAAAAATACCAGCACTCACAATTAGATGAACGAAGAGGGGTGTTTAATCCTCGGCTGTGTTTATTGTGCATTCTGGCTAGGGAATAAACACCCCTCTTCGTTCATCTAATTGTGAGTGCTGGTATTTTTGCTTTTTCTGTAGTACTGGGAAAGTGAGTGTGATTTTTATATATATATATATATATATATATATATATATGTATGTATGTATAAAAATAAATATTGATCTTACAACAGATAAAAAAAAAAGGAACAAGCTCACGGCTATATACTTTTGATGTTTACAGTGGGTCCTCTGTTTCTGCCTTAGTTTGGTGTACTTCAGATTAGCTGGGAAACAATGACCAGGTCGTAACACCTGTAACACCTTGTGCGGCACACAGGACAAACTCTGTTCATCTGTAGCCATTGTGTCAGGCAAGGGACATGGAAGGTATGGTGGCAGGATGATTCAGCCATTTCCATTCCAACTTCAATGTTAGACATCCAGATGGTACAGTAATCTACGTCCTCTCCTTCTGCAACAGTGCGTCTGCTGTAGGACACTGGGCAGAATGTGCCTCAGGGTGTTCTCCAGCTACAGGAGTGCTGTCCTCAGTGCAGCTGCCTGATTTTCACTGGTACTGGACTAATTTCTTCCTCTTTCTGATGACGGTCCAGCTCTTCCACTTCCCAATGATAGTCCAGCACTTTCGCTTCCCGATGATTGTGCTGTTCTTCCTGATGATGGGCCATCTCTTCCTCTTTCAGATGATGGTCCAACTGTTCCTCTTCCTGATGATGGTCCACCATTGGATGGTCTGCAGCGTCACTGATGTTTTGATTTGTTCCTTCATTTCCAAGTAGCTGGGTTAACTCCCTTCGGCTCATTGTAGCTGGTGATAGTAGCTGGAGAAATGTAAAAAAAAAAAAAAAAAAAGAGAGTAAGAAAAAACACAGATGTGATTGTGCGCTGAGATCCACTCACTGGTGAATCGCTGGCAGCAAATACTAGTAAGCAAACGTGATCTCTCTTGGGAGGCTCTTTCTCATGCGTCAGCAGCAGTTTCACCTCAAGAAATGCCAATGATGTTGCTGTGCACTAGGGGTTTATGCCATGGAGAATTCAAATGTGGCATGTGGGCGGCAGTTGGTGATGGCCGTGCTTCACATCAGCAGCATCTTCCCACTGATATTACACAGTGATACATGTGGGAAATCAGTGGGAAATGACATGTTAGTGCTGAGGAATCATTACACCAAGAACGGGGGGATTTGGGGCATCTACTGAAATCATCTCAGTTCTGCTGCTGGGCCCAGTGGGTTCAACTGTCATTGCTGCTGCCATCACTACTTCTCCATTGGCTATCTCTGTGGCCTCTGTTGTGACAGCTACCAACATTATAACATTAAATGGAATATATATATATATATATATATATATATATATACACTGCTCAAAAAAATAAAGGGAACACTAAAATAACACATCCTAGATCTGAATGAATAAAATATTCTTATTAAATACTTTGTTCTTTACATAGTTGAATGTGCTGACAACGAAATCACACAAAAATTATCAATGGAAATCAAATTTATTAACCCATGGAGGTCTGGATTTGGAGTCACCCTCAAAATTAAAGTGGAAAAACACACTACAGGCTAATTCAACTTTGATGTAATGTCCTTAAAAAAAATCAAAATGAGGATCAGTAGTGTGTGTGTCCTCCACGTGCCAGGAGACCGCCGGTCAGCCATACTACACCCGTTATTTTAGTGTTCCCTTTATTTTTTTGAGCAGTGTATATATATATGAAAGCAAGGATTGATACTGCGCCACATGTGAGATGAAACAAATATGTTGTATATTGTCAAGCCTATACGACACTCCCCTGTGCTGCTAATGGGGCGTCAGCTGTTTCCCTCAATAAATACAGGGAGGGTAATTCCCTGAAAGTAATGTAGGAGAAAGGAGGGGATGAGGGATAAGTAGCGACCACGGTGTCAATAGAATAAAAGTTGCCAGTTAAAATGATATTAAAAATCTATTTATTACCATAAAAATGAACATAAAAGAGACACATAAAAAATAGGGACAACAATATATACACAACTGAACTAAAAGCACTAAATGAATATATACTACAGTAAGAACAAATAAAATTTTCCTTATCTTAGAATGAGGTAGGTACAGGCAGGCCCGGCGACAGGGGGGGTCAAAGGGGACAGCCATCCCGGGCCCCAAGGTTCGGAGGGGCCCCGAGGCTCAGAGACATACAAAACGGAGCAGCGGCACCTTTGATTTGCATGCTAGCCGGTCACTGCTACACAAACAATGAAGCCAATTGGCTAAAGTAATCCCCCGCTACGGCAACCCGCCACCGCGACCTCCTCCCCATCAACCCGCGGCAACCCCAGTTAACACATACATGCGGTGCATGCGCCATGGGAATGAATGATGGCGCTATCCTGGCATCATTACACGAGAAGCTGACTGTGCCCGTGCCGACTCTTCTGACCTACTCCCTGCCTCCGCTAGCGAAGAGCAGGAGGAGAGACCGTGCTTGCAGCGCAATCTGGCTGCAAGCATTAGAATCTGGCTGCAGTATCAGCAGCACTGCATTTCTCACCCCTGGGAGGGGTACACTTGTGTGGTATTTAAGTGTGTATATTTAATTTTATTCTAATGTGTGTGTATGTAGATAGATAGATAGGTGTGTGTGTGTGTGTGTGTGTGCGTGTATATATATATATATATATATATTAGAGATGAGCGGGTTCGGTTTCTCTGAATCCGAACCCGCCAGAACTTCATGTTTTTTTTCACGGGTCCGAGCGACTCGGATCTTCCCGCCTTGCTCGGTTAACCCGAGCGCGCCCGAACGTCATCATGACGCTGTCGGATTCTCGCGAGGCTCGGATTCTATCGCGAGACTCGGATTCTATATAAGGAGCCGCACGTCGCCGCCATTTTCACACGTGCATTGAGATTGATAGGGAGAGGACGTGGCTGGCGTCCTCTCCGTTTAGACACTTGATTTACTAATTTTGGGGAGCATTAGGAGTACTCAGTAGTGTACAGTGCAGAGTTTTGCTGATAGTGACCAGTGACTGACCACCACTTTTATTTATAATCCGTTCTCTGCCTGAAAAAAGCGATACACAGCACACAGTGACTCAGTCACATACCATATCTGTGTGCACTGCTCAGGCTCAGGCCAGTGTGCTGCATCATCTATATATATTATATATCTGTCTGACTGCTCAGCTCACACAGCTTATAATTGTGGGGGAGACTGGGGAGCACTACTGCAGTGCCAGTTATAGGTTATAGCAGGAGCCAGGAGTACATAATATTATATTAAAATTAAACAGTGCACACTTTTGCTGCAGGAGTGCCACTGCCAGTGTGACTAGTGACCAGTGACCTGACCACCAGTATATAATATTAGTAGTATACTATCTCTTTATCAACCAGTCTATATTAGCAGCAGACACAGTACAGTGCGGTAGTTCACGGCTGTGGCTACCTCTGTGTCGGCACTCGGCAGCCCGTCCATAATTGTATATACCACCTAACCGTGGTTTTTTTTTCTTTCTTTATACATACATACTAGTTACGAGTATACTATCTCTTTATCAACCAGTCTATATATTAGCAGCAGACACAGTACAGTGCGGTAGTTCACGGCTGTGGCTACCTCTGTGTCGGCACTCGGCAGCCCGTCCATAATTGTATATACCACCTAACCGTGGTTTTTTTTTCTTTCTTTATACATACATACTAGTTACGAGTATACTATCTCTTTATCAACCAGTCTATATATTAGCAGCAGACACAGTACAGTGCGGTAGTTCACGGCTGTGGCTACCTCTGTGTCGGCACTCGGCAGCCCGTCCATAATTGTATATACCACCTAACCGTGGTTTTTTTTTCTTTCTTTATACATACATACTAGTTACGAGTATACTATCTCTTTATCAACCAGTCTATATATTAGCAGCAGACACAGTACAGTGCGGTAGTTCACGGCTGTGGCTACCTCTGTGTCGGCACTCGGCAGCCCGTCCATAATTGTATATACCACCTAACCGTGGTTTTTTTTTCTTTCTTTATACATACATACTAGTTACGAGTATACTATCTCTTTATCAACCAGTCTATA
This sequence comes from Pseudophryne corroboree, assembly GCF_028390025.1. Lineage (NCBI taxonomy): Eukaryota > Metazoa > Chordata > Amphibia > Anura > Myobatrachidae > Pseudophryne > Pseudophryne corroboree. The sequence continues at coordinate 186,643,577 of NC_086447.1, forward strand.
TATTAGCAGCAGACACAGTACAGTGCGGTAGTTCACGGCTGTGGCTACCTCTGTGTCGGCACTCGGCAGCCCGTCCATAATTGTATATACCACCTAACCGTGGTTTTTTTTTCTTTCTTTATACATACATACTAGTTACGAGTATACTATCTCTTTATCAACCAGTCTATATATTAGCAGCAGACACAGTACAGTGCGGTAGTTCACGGCTGTGGCTACCTCTGTGTCGGCACTCGGCAGCCCGTCCATAATTGTATATACCACCTAACCGTGGTTTTTTTTTCTTTCTTTATACATACATACTAGTTACGAGTATACTATCTCTTTATCAACCAGTCTATATATTAGCAGCAGACACAGTACAGTGCGGTAGTTCACGGCTGTGGCTACCTCTGTGTCGGCACTCGGCAGCCCGTCCATAATTGTATATACCACCTAACCGTGGTTTTTTTTTCTTTCTTTATACATACATACTAGTTACGAGTATACTATCTCTTTATCAACCAGTCTATATATTAGCAGCAGACACAGTACAGTGCGGTAGTTCACGGCTGTGGCTACCTCTGTGTCGGCACTCGGCAGCCCGCCCATAATTGTATATACCACCTAACCGTGGTTTTTTTTTCTTTCTTTATACATACATACTAGTTACGAGTATACTATCTCTTTATCAACCAGTCTATATATTAGCAGCAGACACAGTACAGTGCGGTAGTTCACGGCTGTGGCTACCTCTGTGTCGGCACTCGGCAGCCCGTCCATAATTGTATATACCACCTAACCGTGGTTTTTTTTTCTTTCTTTATACATACATACTAGTTACGAGTATACTATCTCTTTATCAACCAGTCTATATATTAGCAGCAGACACAGTACAGTGCGGTAGTTCACGGCTGTGGCTACCTCTGTGTCGGCACTCGGCAGCCCGTCCATAATTGTATATACCACCTAACCGTGTTTTTTTTTTCTTTCTTTATACATACATACTAGTTACGAGTATACTATCTCTTTATCAACCAGTCTATATATTAGCAGCAGACACAGTACAGTGCGGTAGTTCACGGCTGTGGCTACCTCTGTGTCGGCACTCGGCAGCCCGTCCATAATTGTATACTAGTATCCAATCCATCCATCTCCATTGTTTACCTGAGGTGCCTTTTAGTTGTGCCTATTAAAATATGGAGAACAAAAATGTTGAGGTTCCAAAATTAGGGAAAGATCAAGATCCACTTCCACCTCGTGCTGAAGCTGCTGCCACTAGTCATGGCCGAGACGATGAAATGCCAGCAACGTCGTCTGCCAAGGCCGATGCCCAATGGCATAGTACAGAGCATGTCAAAACCAAAACACCAAATATCAGTAAAAAAAGGACTCCAAAACCTAAAATAAAATTGTCGGAGGAGAAGCGTAAACTTGCCAATATGCCATTTACCACACGGAGTGGCAAGGAACGGCTGAGGCCCTGGCCTATGTTCATGGCTAGTGGTTCAGCTTCACATGAGGATGGAAGCACTCAGCCTCTCGCTAGAAAACTGAAAAGACTCAAGCTGGCAAAAGCACCGCAAAGAACTGTGCGTTCTTTGAAATCCCAAATCCACAAGGAGAGTCCAATTGTGTCGGTTGCGATGCCTGACCTTCCCAACACTGGACGTGAAGAGCATGCGCCTTCCACCATTTGCACGCCCCCTGCAAGTGCTGGAAGGAGCACCCGCAGTCCAGTTCCTGATAGTCAGATTGAAGATGTCAGTGTTGAAGTACACCAGGATGAGGAGGATATGGGTGTTGCTGGCGCTGGGGAGGAAATTGACCAGGAGGATTCTGATGGTGAGGTGGTTTGTTTAAGTCAGGCACCCGGGGAGACACCTGTTGTCCGTGGGAGGAATATGGCCGTTGACATGCCAGGTGAAAATACCAAAAAAATCAGCTCTTCGGTGTGGAGGTATTTCACCAGAAATGCGGACAACAGGTGTCAAGCCGTGTGTTCCCTTTGTCAAGCTGTAATAAGTAGGGGTAAGGACGTTAACCACCTCGGAACATCCTCCCTTATACGTCACCTGCAGCGCATTCATAATAAGTCAGTGACAAGTTCAAAAACTTTGGATGACAGCGGAAGCAGTCCACTGACCAGTAAATCCCTTCCTCTTGTAACCAAGCTCACGCAAACCACCCCACCAACTCCCTCAGTGTCAATTTCCTCCTTCCCCAGGAATGCCAATAGTCCTGCAGGCCATGTCACTGGCAATTCTGACGAGTCCTCTCCTGCCTGGGATTCCTCCGATGCATCCTTGCGTGTAACGCCTACTGCTGCTGGCGCTGCTGTTGTTGCCGCTGGGAGTCGATGGTCATCCCAGAGGGGAAGTCGTAAGCCCACTTGTACTACATCCAGTAAGCAATTGACTGTTCAACAGTCCTTTGCGAGGAAGATGAAATATCACAGCAGTCATCCTACTGCAAAGCGGATAACTGAGGCCTTGGCATCGTGGGTGGTGAGAAACGTGGTTCCGGTATCCATCAATACTGCAGAGCAAACTAGAGACTTGTTGGAGGTACTCTGTCCCCGGTACCAAATACCATCTAGGTTCCATTTCTCTAGGCAGGCGATACCGAAAATGTACACAGACCTCAGAAAAAGAGTCACCAGTGTCCTAAAAAATGCAGCTGTACCCAATGTCCACTTAACCACGGACATGTGGACAAGTGGAGCAGGGCAGGGTCAGGACTATATGACTGTGACAGCCCACTGGGTAGATGTATGGACTCCCGCCGCAAGAACAGCAGCGGCGGCACCAGTAGCAGCATCTCGCAAACGCCAACTCTTTCCTAGGCAGGCTACGCTTTGTATCACCGCTTTCCAGAATACGCACACAGCTGAAAACCTCTTACGGCAACTGAGGAAGATCATCGCGGAATGGCTTACCCCAATTGGACTTTCCTGTGGATTTGTGGCATCGGACAACGCCAGCAATATTGTGTGTGCATTAAATCTGGGCCAATTCCAGCACGTCCCATGTTTTGCACATACCTTGAATTTGGTGGTGCAGAATTTTTTAAAAAACGACAGGGGCGTGCAAGAGATGCTGTCGGTGGCCAGAAGAATTGCGGGACACTTTCGGCGTACAGGCACCACGTACAGAAAACTGGAGCACCACCAAAAACTACTGAACCTGCCCTGCTATCATCTGAAGCAAGAAGTGGTAACGAGGTGGAATTCAACCCTCTATATGCTTCAGAGGTTGGAGGAGCAGCAAAAGGCCATTCAAGCCTATACAATTGAGCACGATATAGTAGGTGGAATGCACCTGTCTCAAGTGCAGTGGAGAATGATTTCAACGTTGTGCAAGGTTCTGATGCCCTTTGAACTTGCCACACGTGAAGTCAGTTCAGACACTGCCAGCCTGAGTCAGGTCATTCCCCTCATCAGGCTTTTGCAGAAGAAGCTGGAGGCATTGAAGGAGGAGCTAACACGGAGCGATTCCGCTAAGCATGTGGGACTTGTGGATGCAGCCCTTAATTCGCTTAACAAGGATTCACGGGTGGTCAATCTGTTGAAATCAGAGCACTACATTTTGGCCACCGTGCTCGATCCTAGATTTAAAGCCTACCTTGGATCTCTCTTTCCGGCAGACACAGGTCTGCTGGGGTTGAAAGACCTGCTGGTGACAAAATTGTCAAGTCAAGCGGAACGCGACCTGTCAACATCTCCTCCTTCACATTCTCCCGCAACTGGGGGTGCGAGGAAAAGGCTCAGAATTCCGAGCCCACCCGCTGGCGGTGATGCAGGGCAGTCTGGAGCGACTGCTGATGCTGACATCTGGTCCGGACTGAAGGACCTGACAACGATTACGGACATGTCGTCTACTGTCACTGCATATGATTCTCTCAACATTGATAGAATGGTGGAGGATTATATGAGTGACCGCATCCAAGTAGGCACGTCACACAGTCCGTACTTATACTGGCAGGAAAAAGAGGCAATTTGGAGGCCCTTGCACAAACTGGCTTTATTCTACCTAAGTTGCCCTCCCACAAGTGTGTACTCCGAAAGAGTGTTTAGTGCCGCCGCTCACCTTGTCAGCAATCGGCGTACGAGGTTACATCCAGAAAATGTGGAGAAGATGATGTTCATTAAAATGAATTATAATCAATTCCTCCGCGGAGACATTGACCAGCAGCAATTGCCTCCACAAAGTACACAGGGAGCTGAGATGGTGGATTCCAGTGGGGACGAATTGATAATCTGTGAGGAGGGGGATGTACACGGTGATATATCGGAGGGTGAAGATGAGGTGGACATCTTGCCTCTGTAGAGCCAGTTTGTGCAAGGAGAGATTAATTGCTTCTTTTTTGGGGGGGGTCCAAACCAACCCGTCATATCAGTCACAGTCGTGTGGCAGACCCTGTCACTGAAATGATGGGTTGGTTAAAGTGTGCATGTCCTGTTTTGTTTATACAACATAAGGGTGGGTGGGAGGGCCCAAGGACAGTTCCATCTTGCACCTCTTTTTTCTTTTCTTTTTCTTTGCATCATGTGCTGATTGGGGAGGGTTTTTTGGAAGGGCCATCCTGCGTGACACTGCAGTGCCACTCCTAGATGGGCCCGGTGTTTGTGTCGGCCACTAGGGTCGCTAATCTTACTCACACAGTCAGCTACCTCATTGCGCCTCTTTTTTTCTTTGCGTCATGTGCTGTTTGGGGAGGGTTTTTTGGAAGGGACATCCTGCGTGACACTGCAGTGCCACTCCTAGATGGGCCCGGTGTTTGTGTCGGCCACTAGGGTCGCTAATCTTACTCACACAGCTACCTCATTGCGCCTCTTTTTTTCTTTGCGTCATGTGCTGTTTGGGGAGGGTTTTTTGGAAGGGACATCCTGCGTGACACTGCAGTGCCACTCCTAGATGGGCCCGGTGTTTGTGTCGGCCACTAGGGTCGCTAATCTTACTCACACAGTCAGCTACCTCATTGCGCCTCTTTTTTTCTTTGCGTCATGTGCTGTTTGGGGAGGGTTTTTTGGAAGGGCCATCCTGCGTGACACTGCAGTGCCACTCCTAGATGGGCCCGGTGTTTGTGTCGGCCACTAGGGTCGCTAATCTTACTCACACAGCTACCTCATTGCGCCTCTTTTTTTCTTTGCGTCATGTGCTGTTTGGGGAGGGTTTTTTGGAAGGGACATCCTGCGTGACACTGCAGTGCCACTCCTAGATGGGCCCGGTGTTTGTGTCGGCCACTAGGGTCGCTAATCTTACTCACACAGTCAGCTACCTCATTGCGCCTCTTTTTTTCTTTGCGTCATGTGCTGTTTGGGGAGGGTTTTTTGGAAGGGCCATCCTGCGTGACACTGCAGTGCCACTCCTAGATGGGCCCGGTGTTTGTGTCGGCCACTAGGGTCGCTAATCTTACTCACACAGCTACCTCATTGCGCCTCTTTTTTTCTTTGCGTCATGTGCTGTTTGGGGAGGGTTTTTTGGAAGGGCCATCCTGCGTGACACTGCAGTGCCACTCCTAGATGGGCCCGGTGTTTGGGTCGGCCACTAGGGTCGCTAATCTTACTCACACAGCTACCTCATTGCGCCTCTTTTTTCTTTGCGTCATGTGCTGTTTGGGGAGGGTTTTTTGGAAGGGACATCCTGCGTGACACTGCAGTGCCACTCCTAGATGGGCCCGGTGTTTGTGTCGGCCACTAGGGTCGCTTATCTTACTCACACAGCGACCTCGGTGCAAATTTTAGGACTAAAAATAATATTGTGAGGTGTGAGGTATTCAGAATAGACTGAAAATGAGTGTAAATTATGGTTTTTGAGGTTAATAATACTTTGGGATCAAAATGACCCCCAAATTCTATGATTTAAGCTGTTTTTTAGTGTTTTTGGAAAAAAACACCCGAATCCAAAACACACCCGAATCCGACAAAAAAAATTCGGTGAGGTTTTGCCAAAACGCGGTCGAACCCAAAACACGGCCGCGGAACCGAACCCAAAACCAAAACACAAAACCCGAAAAATTTCAGGCGCTCATCTCTAATATATATACATATACATATACATATACATATATACACATACACACTAGGTGATTCATTGCTACATATATATATTACCAAATCTTTCTTGGCTTAAATTTCAGCAGAAAATGGTTGGGCGGGAGGGGCCCCCGGAGACTTAATTGTATCGGGCCCCAAGATTTCTGTTGCCGGCCCTGGGTACAGGTACCTTATACAGATGTGTCATCTTACATCTTTGCTCCGTGCGCTACAAGTTGCATTACACATAACACGTGAGTGCCGTGTATCTCGGTAGTGCCGAGCTTCTTTTTTGTTTTTTCTCCCACATCTACGATCAGGTCTGAGTTAGGCCCTATGTTTGTCCCATGAAGGATGGGTGACTATACTCTAGCTTAAATTGCTGACTGTTATTGAATTGTTAGTACCATATGCCTTGAATTAGACGTGTTCAGGTTTTTATGGAGGAAAATGATCCAATATCACATATCTGTGAGTGGCGAAAGTATGTGACCCTTTGCTTTCAGTATCTGGTATGACCCCCTTGTGCAGCAATAACTGCATGTAACGTTTCCAGTAATTGTTGATTAGTCCTGAACATCAGCTTGGAGGAATTTTACCTCATTCCTCCGTACAAAACAGCTTCACCTCTGTTATATTGGTGGGTTTCCTCCCATGAACTGCTCGCTTCAGGTCCTTCCACAACATTTTGATTGGATTAAAGTCAGGACTTTGACTTGGCCATTCTGAAACTTTAAATGTATTCTTCTTTAACCATTCTGTGGTTGAATGACTTGTGTGCTTTGGTTTATTGTTGAATATTCTGGTATAATTCAGAATTCATTGTCTCATCAATGATATCAAGTTGTCCTGGGCCAGATGCAGCAAAACAGGCCCAAACCATGATACCACCGCCACCTCCACCACCACCTCCACCACCACCACTGTGTGTCATAAATTATGGGAGTGATTCAGATCTGATCACTGCTGTGCGTTTTCTCACAGCGAGTGATCAGGTCCTAACTGCGCATGCGTATGCACCAAAATGCGCACGAGCATCGGACAAGAACAAAGGCCATCACCGGTCAGCAACAGGATGGTGCGAAAATCCAATCGCATGGGCATTCGCAAGGTGATTGACAAGGTGATTGACAGGAGGAAGCCGTTTGTGTGTGGCAACTGAGCGTTTATTGGGAGTGTCCAGTAACTATGTAAAACGCAGGCGTGCCCAAGTGTTTTTATGGAGGGTGTCTTATGTCAGCTCCAGTCCCGATCATCCTGTTCTGATCACACTGTAGGAGTAAGTCCTGGGCTGCACAGAAACTGCACACAGTGGATTTTAGCAGCTCGGCATACACATAAGATCGCACACTTGCATGGCGAATATACACTCCCCGTGGACTATCTGAACGCAGGACAGCAAAATTAGAAGCCCAACGATCAGGTCTGAATCACCCCCTATATGAGGTTTTTATGCTGGAATGCAGTGTTGTCCTTTCTCCAAACACTGATAGGTAGCTGCAGTGCTTGGCTACTTCTCACATAGGTAGCCAGGCAGCGCTGCAGCTTCCTGTCCCTGAGCATTCTTTGCCCTCCTGGCTTCCCCTTCTGTGTCCACAGCATTTGAAGAGCTGCAGTGTTTGTGCAACTGGAGGCTGGTGGAAGCACCAGACTAACATAAGTATAACCTAACAACACACACACATCCGCCACCCCTCCCCTGGTGTATTGTGTCACAGGGGCTCTGCCTGGAATAATGTGTTAAAGGGGGCTCTACCTGGAGTAATGTGTAAAAGGGGACTCTGCCTGCCGTAATGAGTAAAAGGGGGCTCTACCTGGAGTAATGTGTAAAAGGAGCTCTACCTGGTGTATGTACATAAGTTGCACTACTGTGTGGTGTAAATTGAATAATTGAGACTACTGTGCAGTGTAATATGATTTGGTATTTTTTTGTGACCACGCTCCTTCCCCATGAAGCCATGACCCTGTATTTTCGCCGCACACTATCCATATTTTAGTTATGAGGGGGTGGGCACCAATTCTCTTTCTGGCACAGGGTAGAAAATGTAGTTCATTTTCTAATCCATAGAACTGCCTTAGTTAATGTAGTGTGGTAGTGTACTAGTTTATTTTATGAACATTAGCAGTAGTTCATATTACAGTATGTCAAATAGTAGGGGTGCCGATTCATATTATGTAACAAAGTACCCCCAATTCACATTATGACATACAGAGTCCCCAGTTCATACTACACCACATTACAGATTACAGTGCCCACAGTTTATATTATGCCACAGTACAGTGTACCCACTTCCTATTATGCTACACTATAGTGCCTCCATTTCATATTGTGCCACATTACAGTGGTCCAGTTATGTAATATTTTAATGCCATCCAGTTCATTTTATACCACATCACAATGAGCAGGTCCAGGGACAAAACTAGATATATTGTAGGCCCCAAAGAAAAAGTATGTAAGGGTCCCAATGTACCACCCAATTGTAAAACATGTTTATAACACATGTAACTATGAGACAGGGAAGGTGGGCCCCTCTCAGCTCTGGGCCCCATACCAGCTGCACTCCCTGCACCAATGGTAGCTGCGCCTTTGAGAGGAGCCCACACATACCCAATACAGGGCGGAGATGTATTACAGTGGCACAGATTGTGCCACTTTAGCAGTTCCTGCTTTGCCTCATTACTGAGGTGAAGCAGGAAGCAACACCGACAAGATGTATTAACATCTTGTGTGCTAGAGCGGGGGAGTGAACCCCCCTCCGGTGATGCCTGTCTGAGCACACAGTGCATCAGCTTAGTGCTGATGCGCTTTGTCTCCCCCCTGACTGGCTCCTCTGGGCATACACAAGATCTCACTACTATCGCAAGATCTCACATGCAGCCCAGAGACGGCAGTCGCTGCAGCCAGAGACAGCGCTGTCCCTGGCTCTGGTGTATCGGCAACGACACCTGTAGCTGTCGAAATCGATAGCTGCAGGTGTAAAAACGGTTAGTGCAACTGGCCATTCATACATTGCCCTGCATATCGGCGTTCTATCTTATAGATAGCAGCGCCGATGTAGACCAGGGGGCATAGTGCCCCTGTCATGTAGCGCACACCAGCACATTCATACATGGGGGAGATGCAGTATATATGCAAATGTGCTGATACCGCTTCTCCCCCAGAATGACTAATCTTACATCTACTCTTAAGTGAGACACTGGTTTCCACCCTCAAAATGTGTGAGCCAAAACGGTCAAGCATGCCCAGTAAACTCTACACTTTCATTGGTAGTGCACATGAAACAAAAATCGTGCATGTGCAGTACAACTCTTGCCCTGAGGTGTTGTTATTCTTTTATCTAGATCTGCAGTAAGTGGAGCTTTGTGTAGTTTACTGAAGTACCAGTCAGTCTCTTTCCTGATACTTTAGTATGGGGATGCGAAATCATCTGAAAATAGGGCTTTTCACAGCTTTATAACTAGAGCTCTCATTGAGATTACAAAGAAGGGTTAAGAAGCCAGGGGAACACATTCGAAGGTGGAAGTCAACCAAGCGTAGGTTTAAAATAAATCATGGAAGTCAAATAACATTACACTGCTTGCTTGCACACAGTGAGTTTATAAATGAAACACAATTCTCTTTTAACATTATAACCCTTGATCATGTTATAACAATGAGAGTGTTCTAACTTTTACAAAGTTAAATTCCATTTAGTAACATTCTGTCTTTGTGTTCTTAAAGGTTTTACTTGTTGTTTTTTAAAATAAACAATACATACGTAAGTGCAGGTGATTGATTAGTTTACAGTATCTCTACAGTATCTCTAATTAATTTAGGTTGCTATTGTATTTTGAAATTACAAGCAGAAAGAAGAAATTTCAGATTCCGTGCGCACTAGACTGAAGTGCAGCTACACAATACACAAGTGTGTAAATCCACCAAACACACAAGAGACAGATACAAAAAACAAATTGTGCATTTAACAGTAGCGCTCTCCAACCACCATGTTTAAACTCCCCCAACAGAAGTGAAACAAAATTATAAAAAATGATTCACCCTGAGGGAATGGAGGGATTCTTCGCCCTCCCTTTGCTTAGATCTATATAAGCAGCAGCACACACTTCTCTCTTTAAATCACAAGACAAGGGGAAAATTCTCCAGAGCCTCAGAGAAAAAATCCGTAATGGATTGGGATGTTTTTACTTCTTGCTGAACATCCTAAAACACTTTAGAAAGAGAGAGACATAGTGTAGCAGTCCTTAAACACGAATGTTAATTTATTCCACAGACCGCACTTACAGAACAATGATTAAAAAGAAGCATTTAAAATCAACTCCAATGGACATATCACCAAGATGGCATCTTTCCTCCTCGGGAAATTCCTGCAACACCAGCTGGACACGGTGAGTGGAAGTGCCGGGTTCCGGATCCACAGCTCCACAAAAACCAGGAAGATCCTTCAGAGCGAATGGAGAAAAGTCCACGGAATAAAACAACAAGCGAAGCTCAACGCGTATCGGACATTCAGTCCTTCATCAGGAGCATACATTCGCTTGTTAGGAGACCATACTTATACCCTATACACAGCTGGAGTCGATTACCGCTAACCGGCAATTTCCAGTATCTTCATTTCCGTTTTGGTCTTCTGACCGGAAACGGAAACTACCTTTGCGGTTCACATGCGTTCCACGCGGCAATCTTCATCACAGCCGCGTTCCACTTCACATCCTTATGCGTTCCACGGACCTCCGGACTCGGAAAAGTCTCTATATTATAGTCCTTTTGCAGTCAGTCCAAATGGTCCAAAAAGTCCCACAAACCCCGTTAATAACGAAGCCATAAAAAAGAAAGAAAAATACATATTTACCAAAACAAAACAATATATAAAAATCACCATAAAAACAGTTAAGAATAGATACCGAAACTGATATAAAGTGACAAGCTGGAGAAAGAGGAACCAGAAGAAGGGAAAGGAACTATTCCAAAAAACATTTCAGTTCGAATTCACTGTTTAAACCTCTGGGTACCAAAGTGCCCAGACGGTGAATCCATTGCATCTCTGCCCTCGCTAGTCTCCTCTCTAGATCTCTTGTTCTCCATTTTGGTATAACCGTCTGAATTCCACAAAATGATTTTAAGAAACATTCCTTCGACTCATGGACCCTTTTAAAATGTGCAGAGACAGTGTGGGTCTCTAACCCCTTTCTTATGTTGTAGATGTGTTCGGCCCACCTCACCTTAACACACCTCCCTGTCCTTCCAACATAAAATAAACCACATGTACATTCTAGAATGTAGACCACATTCTTAGTGTGACGTGATGAATTCCCTGATAGGGAAAGACTTCCCATTCACCATAAATTCTGTGATCTTTCTTATAGGTGATTTCACTGTCTTGCACATAAGGCAATCACCACAGCGGTGAAAACCCTTTGTCCTTATACTCTGTCTTAGGTCAGTTTCTAAACTACTCCTTACTAACTGGTTCTTTAAGGAAGGTGCTCTTCTATACACAAAGATGGGGCCCTCTGGTAATAGGGAACCTAAAACCGAATCCTGTTTGAGTATATTCCAGTTATCTCGAAAGACCCGTTCTATACCTTTAAATGACTGGTTATATTGACTAATAAATGCCCACTTATATTTCTCATCTTGTGGACCTAAATTAGTTTTCGTTTTTAATAAAGTCTCTCTTTCTACATTAGATATTTTACTTCTTGCTTGAGCTAGTAGATTCGGAGAGTAGCCCTTTTTCAGAAATCTGTTGGCTACTTCATCCAGCTGTTGATCACACTCCTGTACATCGGTGCAATTCCTTTTTATCCTTGCAAATTGGCTGAATGGAATCCCATCCAGCCAATTTGCATGGTGCTGGCTTGTACGATCTATAAAACTATTTGAATCAGTCAGCTTCCTGTATGTCCTGACTGAAGGGGGCTGGAGAGGAGAGTCGCGTGTTGCGCTTTCCTCTCTCCACGGTGTCTGCAAGGTGGTGGCCCGGCGGTACTGTGTACCGGCTGGGAATTTCTTACCAGTACGCCGTACCACCATACTTGCAGCACTGGCACTATCTAACTCTCCTACACAGGGAAGAAACTGAAAATAAACTACAATTCCCAGAAACCCCTGCTGTCGGGAGCTCCTGCTTGCTGAGCATTCTTCCGCCCTCCATCCCAGGTTGCTTGGCACAGAAGGTATTGCCAGACACTACGGCTTAAGGGATTCCACCCATTGGCCGAGGGTGGCACTGTCGAGTGGTGCCCCCTGGCCAATGGGTAGATACCCCCCTGCAAACATGCTAATCTGAGGATGCTGACTGCTTCTAACATTGGAAAGTTAATCTCATATTTTTTATTTATTTTTTATTGTCAGTGATCACTATGTTTTTCTGTATTTAAGGAATGCATGATTTTTCATATTGTAGCAGTGGGATATGTCCTGCTTGTGTGCAGTACTAGTTTTATATATCACTACTCCAGAACACCCCTTCTCTTCCCCAGTGCTGAAAGTAGGGTGGTACGGGGCCGTACAGAGTACCATTAAGAATTATGCATACCACCAGCCCACAGCTGGGGTATAATTTATAAGGGGCATTTTTGTGTGTGGGACATAAAATGGTGTCACTGGCATAACTGTGTGTGGCATAATATGTAATAGGCATTACGTGTGTGTGACATAATGTTTAATGGGCACTACGGTGTGTGGCATAATGTGTAATGGGTGCTACGGTGTCTAGCATAATGTGTAATGGGCATTATTGTGTGTGGCATAATTTGTAATAAGTGTTACGGTGTGTGACATAATGTGTAATGGGCATTATGGTGTTTGGCATAATGTGTAAGGGGCATTACTGTGTGTTGCATAATGTGGCCATGACGCTATTGTCAATTAGCCACTCCCCTAGTTTTGTATGACCACGACCCCTCATGACACGTGACCGCACCCATTTTTACTATCAGTAGCACTAAAAAATTCTACTTGCACCACTGCTCCTCTCCCAAATATGTATGTCTCTATGAACCCCCTATTTTACGATTTGTGGGTATGCATCTGTGTTTCCTCTTTTTGTGTGTGTGTCTTTTATATGTTTCTCTGTAATTGTATTTTCATATATTTCATCACGTGTGCCCTTTATTTTGTTGATCAGTAGCCACAGCACAGGACACGGGCCACGTGTGTCTGTCTGATTCCTTTTACCATTCTTATACTGTATGGCGCTAATTCAGAAAGGTTTTGTAGCTTTGCACAGCTACGATCAGCTAGGATGCCCAGCACAGGGCTAGTCCGCCCCGCATATCTAGCCCTCCCCCCGCCGCACGAGTGTGATAGCATCGTACGGTGGCGATGCTATTGCACCTGGCGAGTAAGTCCCTACCTGCGCTGGTAGGCGACTTTGCACGGCGTCCCGGGTTGCAGCCACCACGCCCCCCCTCGCATGGTCCACGTCTGCATTGCCCGGACTGCGCCAACCAAAACGGCAGCCAAACGCCACCGGCCTGCCCCCTCCCGCTCAGCGAACGCCTCTGCCAGTCAATCAGGTAGAGCCGATTGCTGGGCTGAGATGCCCATGTACACTGCGGCGCATGTGCAGTTCAGCCCTGATCGCCCACTGCGTGTGAAAACGCACAGCAGCGCTCAGGTCTGAATTAGTCCCTATGCCTCTACCTTCTCCTGACATTAGCTCCCACCACTCACTTTTCCCCTGTACTCTTCACAGCTAACTTTTTCTCTTGCACTTCACTCACACCACCCACTTCTTTCACGTCTGCCCTCTTCACATAATCTTCTGCTGAAGTCAGTGGCTTACCCTGTCCAGACACCCTCACCTGGTTACCTTTGGCACAGTATATTGGCTCCAACTATTGCGTTCCTCAGTGGAGCCTTCATGCCCCAATCCGACACTGCTCATGCTTGTTTTTCGTAAGGGGGGGGGGGGGGGATTTTATCCATTGTTAGACAGACCAGTTATTTTTGTTTCGATTAGCCCTTTCACACCAACGTGCCACACATACCCAGCTGGGTCTTGTCGTGACAGGCCCTAACCCTATAACATAAGAATTTTACATGTACCCTAACCTATGAGTCTTTGGGAAAGCAAGGAGTTGGATTTCAAAGCAAACTGACGTAATTAGATTTAGAACATGCCTGGGTTTATTATCACAATAATATATTAATAACTGCTTATTTTATAAAAATGCATTTTAGCTCACGTACCCTGTTACTGATGTGCAATTAATTAGAGAATAACAAACACGTTTCCAGCAGTTTGGCACATGATAAAATAACTTGGTACAGTTAGTGTGAAAAAGTTCATGTATCTTAATTGAGTTCCCCGGGGAATTCCAGGAGAGGTTGGAATTTCTGTAGACTTGTACCTAGAAATCTCAGCTGGGAATTGTGGGGTTGAAAGGCTTGTTCTAGTGTAACTAAGATAGGCCCCAGCTGCTCTGTGTTAGTAATGAAAATCCTTCCTTGTCAGAAATACAGGTTGCATTAAGAGAGGTACTGCGGGATGAAAAGAGGAAAGAGAGTGCAATTTTGGTGATGGACACATTTAAAAGAAATATGATTAGCACTGGGTGGCTTGATAATGTTTAACCCTTTTTTGTGCAATGCATCTCGAGAGTGAATTAGTTTCCACTCCACACACAATATAAAAGATTCAGTGATATGAAATATTAAATGGCAACTCTACAAAAACATAGACTAAATTAAAGCATTGAGGGACATGTTTAAAAAAATCTTTATCAGGCATTAGCTCTTTATCAAGCTCAACATTATGCTAGCTCTATGGTGAGGCATTTCTCGTTATAGGATTGGTCTAATGCTCGCCACACATTGCTAGCTAGACCTCTAGCAGGTAGGAAGGCCATATCGATCCATTAGAAACTTTTGCACAACCCCTATGGATATGGAGAAAAATAGGAGTGAATTACTCTCATGGGTCCAAATCTTTCCCTATGTTACCTTGGTACATTTCTCTAAAACATTTTCAAATTCTTTTTGCACTGTGGGGGTCATTCATTCAGGTGTGGTTGCACTTGATACCATCGGCGCAAAGTACAGATTTTTGGTACTTTGCTCATGCACAGGACACATTCTGCGAGTGCATGAATGACTCCTGCAGCATAGGATGCAGGCTGGTGGGGTGGGGGTGGGGGGAAGGGGGGGGGCGGTCACAGGCTCCTTTTGGAAAAGCAGAGGCATGTCAGCGCCGTTTAGGGGGTGGGAAGAGGCAGGGATCTACATTGTAAGACAGAGATTCCCTGGACTTTGTGCGGAGCGGCTTGTGCGGCACCATGGGTGCTGTAAACTGCCTGATGGTGGGTGCTTTGATCCGATGCTGCTTCCTAGGATGCAGCTGGGATCACTAGTGCAGCAGGAGGCGTCTGCACATAATAGATGCCACCTGCTGCATCTTCATACTGTGCTATCACTGCTGCTGCCAAGGAAGCAGCAGTCAGGGCCGTCTTAACAGCAATGTGGGCCTCTGGGCACAGCAATACATTGGGGCCCCTACCCATCCTCCATGGGTGGGGGTGCTATCAGCAGCAGCTTTGATGTCCCGCGAGCGGTAGGGGGTGTTCTGTCTTCCGCTCAGCATGTAGGACCTGGAGCAGTAATTTCTGCTAATTACTCCTTTACTGCATAGACGGGGTGGGAGGGAGGGAGAACACTAAACTGTAGAAGGTGGCATTGGGCTGAATGAAGGGGCCCAGGTACATGACTTCCAGGGTGGTATGGGGTGTTTAATACATAAGGGAGGGGTCGATAGTGGAGTGGGCTTAATTTTCATAATTTTCTGGTGAGAGAGCAGCTTGCTTGACTGCAGGTATCTCAAGTTCCTGGAAAAAGATTTCTTAGCTTTGAATGGGATAAAAAATTAGAGTGTCTTACCTGTCAGGAGGAACTGGGGACATGGGGATCAGAGTTCAGGAGCCAGAGCAATCCACCAATAAATATATAAAACTGCATATTAGGCGTGTGGAGCTTGAGCAGGGACCTGCTGCTTGAAGGCTGATATCTCTGGTTCTGGGCATAATAGAGACAAGCTACTAGTGTCCACCAAAAGTGGAGAGTCTCAGCTTTTGTAGTATACCCTCAGAAAAACTCTAAGTCATACAGAGCCCAAGATATCTGGCTGGGAAGAGCAATTAACAGGCTTGGATGGGGACCACTGCTTTGAAGTCGGATATCTCTAGTTCCCTAGGGCCGATTTTCAAAAATCTGGTACCCCTGGAAACAGGGGACCCTCAGCTATCAGCCTAGGGCCCTTATACCCCTGGTGCCCTTGGGCAAGAGCCCATTGAGCCCATACGAAAAGACGGCCCTGGCAGCAGTGATAGCAAAACCAACTGCACCTGAATGGCCCCCAATGTCTTCTGCCATGTACAGGGAAATGTTTTACAATATATACCATAATGGGTATCTTTGCCTGCACATTAGGTTTTAAATGGACCTGTCTGACTCAGGGACCTTTCCAAAATATGGTGTCCCGGACTCCACATTTGTGCATTGTATGTGGGAATGTCCCCTTATTACTTATTTCTGGAGCCAAGTCCGTCAGTTTGCTTTGACCTACAGTATCTCCTTAATTATTTGCCCTTGGCCGCAGAATGGGCAATCCTGGGGATTACTCCACCCCCTACCAGACCAGGGCTGTACCTGGGGGGAATGACTTAGGGGGCACGTGTCCCGGGTGCAGGATTTGAGGGGGTGCAGAGACGTCACCCCTACCACCCCCTCCTTCTGCCTCCCCTCCTCTCAGTCCAAGAGGCTTCAGTTTCCCAGCAGTCATGAAGGGAACTTTAGCCTGCTTCCTAGCAGCTGCTGATCCTGGCTCTGGCAAAGATACAGCAGGGATTGAAAGTCATAGAGCAGCGGTGAGAGCCGGTGGGTACAGCAGGGGGGAAACGGCCTCAGCAGGTGGGGACAGTCAGAGAACGGTGATCAAGAGCCTCAGCACAGAACACGGGTAAGTGAGGCGTGTGGTCATGTAGGGATATGTCACATGCAGATCATATAGATCTGCTACATGTAGTGTAAGTGTACCCATATATGCAGTACAGGTATAGTCCCGACTACCTCTGTATGCAGGACATGCATAGAGGATGCGGTTATGTGACCGGCAGTCAGGAGATCGCCGGTCACAATACTGACACCAGGATACCAAGCCCTGCATATCCCACCAGTCGGCATGCCGACCAACAGGGACTATTCCCACTCGTGGGTGTCCACGACACCCACAGAGTGGGAATAGAACCTGTGGCGAGCGCAGCGAGCCACCAAGCCCGCTGTGTGACTTTGTTGCGCTGCCCAACCCACCGGCCACCTAACAACTGGGATCCAGTATCGGTATTGTGGCCGGTGGTCTCCTGACCGCTGGTCACACATACCCAACCCAGGCATAGTCCCCTCTATCCTTTTGCAATAGGTACACAATCCTCCCTACACCTATATACAATTATATATATTGTAGCTCCCCCTAAAACCTTGGGAGGACTATACACTACATGTATAGTCCTCCCATACCTTTATATGCAGTATGTATAGAGAGGTTTATGTCATTATGTACATACCTTTTTATTTTGACATGCTAAAAAAATAAACCAAAAACAAAACAAGGTATAGCCCTTAGCTTGTTTTACTATTACAGTATACTGGCAATAGCCCAGTTAGGTCCTATGACCCAATAATAAAAAATGGGGGGGGGGGAGTTTGGGGTGACTGCAAGAAAATACTGCCTTGCCCCGGATTACATAAATCGTAGTTTCAGCCCTGACCAGACTGTCACAGGATAACAAAAAGTTACTGCTCATTATATCAGCAGTTGCTCTATTTAAGGCCCCTGTGCCACAGCTTAAGCTAGCCTAATGGTAAGCGCCAACCGTGGAGAGCACCATCATGTACCAGATAACATGGGATAGGCTGGGGATGGTGTGTACTTATGCTAATTTCACAGTAGTTGTAATTTATATATATATATATATATATATATATATATAGAGAGAGAGAGAGAGAGAGAGAGAGAGAGACTTCTATAGGGTAACGCCAACAAAAGCTAGTATTACCCTCTGCACCCAAGCCCTGGGATATGGGGCATAGTACATATTTAAATGCAGTTAAAACTTTGAAAACAGGGTTTTTACCACATTTTTCCTAGAGGGGCTGAGAACAATTCCTCACCAAGGAGGATATTAAATAGCACATTGTGATATTGGAGTATTATTAAAGTAAGAGAGAAGGACACTGATTAACTCAAGAGACACACATTTGTTCCTTCACCTCCCTCCTGACTATGTCATTCTCTATTATGATCTTGATCTTTAGTCCCTTTATGCTAGCCATACATCAGGAAGATATCATTCTGGTTGGGACGATAATCTGGCAGTATGTGGGAGGAAATGATTATCAGCCGTTTACTCCCACACACTAAAAAACGCCCAGAAACGGATGGTCCAGCTAGTTGGGAAAATCTCACTTGTTTGATTTTTCCCATTAATCGTTCAGGTGTAGGGGGAACTTTCCCCCCAACTGAACGATAAGTAGGTGAACACTGACCCACAGTGTCCACCCACTTCTTCACTATTATCTGAAATAGATACCTACAGTATCTGTCAGTGGCAGCAGCTGAGTGGCAGGTCTGCAGTGTCTCCTGCTAGAACAGCACCTGCAAACACCCGGCTCCCCCCACTCCCGCGCAGGCACCACCCTCTGGGCACCTTCATTGTCCTCTGCCCGCACACTGTGATAATCTGGCACCTTATAAACGACCCCTGCCACACTGCATCTGCAGTGTCCTCTGCCCGCACCACCTGGCGATCACCTACCCGCCCATACAGCAGAAGCTTATGCAGGGGCTGAGACAGCAGCAACAGGTCTGCGCCCGACCCACCACCCCCGCCTGTGCTCTCATACAGAGGCCACTTCTGAAGATAGCAGAGTTAGAGTCAGCAGCAGCTCCACGTCCGACCCCCCACGCCAGTACAGCTGACACTGTGCACAACCCCCCCAAAAAACCTATACACCTCCACCTGGGACAGCAGGCACTGTCACCCCGGGTTCCGTGCCAGCAGCGGAGATAACTGCTTCTATGAGTGATGTGCTGGTAGCAGTCGCAGCAGAGGGCAACAGATAAAAGCAGTAGCACCACAGCTAATTAAAACTGATGGCTCGCATCTCTGTATTATTACCCTCCCCACACACACACACCCCTCCACAACTGCATACAGGGCACTGTGCCCCCACAACTACCCCACAGTGACAGTAGGCAGGCACCACATACTCCCCCTGCAGTACAAATAGCACTGCACAGCTGACTCACAATCCTCCTCATCGTGATGGTACACCCTCATGGTACAAGCGCCATTGTGGTACTGCACAAGCACCAATGGTACTGCACAAACAACACACACACAGTACAGACGCTACTCCAATTCCCACTCCGCACCCATAGTACAGATGGCACTGCACCCTGCCTGCAGATCCGCAACCCCTTCCCCCCCAATACAGTACAGGCACACCTCCAATACTCTCCAATACATATGGCACCTGTGATCCCCCACAGTTCAAACCAACACCAGCACACACAGCCCAGCGCCACTCCGATTACCACTCCACCCCCACAGTACATGTAGGCGGCACCGCACCCCTGCACAATCCCCTACTCCCTCTAGTACAGATCAGACACACCTTCAACAACCCCTTACCCCCCACCCCCACCCCATTGGAAAATGAATGTCGGAATTAATAGCTTTTATCCAGGAGCAGAGAGTACGGTGACAGTATCTTCCATGCACTGAATTTGTGAAGTATAATCTATCTTGTACAATTGTGTTGTTCAGCATGTCTTGAAAAAAATCACAACTTCTACATTGTGTTATAGATAGAGAGATAGATTTAACATGTAGGCAGACACTGTCCGCCTACTTCTGTGTACTCACAACCTGATGAGAGCTTACCGGTTCCTTGCTGTGTGAGGCCATCTAAATACATTTCAAGGCACTGTGTGTAAGAGTCTTCTGAAGTAATGTGTATAAGTTTCTCTAAACGGCATAATGTGTATAAGGGCTCTACTTGGCGTAATGTGTGTAAGGGGCTCTACTTGGCGTAATGCATATAAGGGGCTTTACCTGGTTTAATGTGCATAAGGGGTTGTACACGGCATAAAGAGTATAAGGGCAGTACCTGGTGTAATGTGACAGAGATATCAGCAACTACAGTATGTATCACTTTATGTATTTGCTTATGGTAGTTGTAACTTATGTAAAAAAAAAGTATCTTTTTGTCACATTCAATAAAGGTAAATTAATTCAGCTGTAATGCAGTAGTTCAAAAGTTCAGTCCTGATCCCTGGATAACTGAAAACCTGTCAATAGCCTTAAAAAGAATTTTTTTAATTCAAAACATGCAAAGTGTGTATGCCGCACAGCGATAGCGATGCGCAGCCCCGCACGCCACTATGGCCAGTGCTAAATTGGCCTGCAGGCACAATCCAGCACCTCACTCATTTCATCCTCTGGGTGAAATGAGAACCCCTTCCCCCCCCCCTTCCTGCCATCCGTCCACCCCCCCCCCCCCCCTCCCCCTCACTCAGCACAAATTGCACTGTGTACCGAGCGGGGGAGAGATGTGTGCTGAACGTTCATGCTTGATCACTCAGCACGCAACTCTCCCCGTTCTCTCCCCATGTGTACTTGCCTATAATCCCCACAGGTGTTGCATTGTATCACATTGATCATTAAAAAGACAAACAAACAAACAAACAAACAAACAAACAACAACAAGAAAAACCAATTTAGCAGGTGAACATTGAATTAGTAAAGCCCCATACACACTAGCTAAGCATCTGCTGGGACTCGACAAGGTGCCAGCATCGGCAAGTGCATACAAACTTGCTGATGCCAGCGAGGAAGGAAGCAAGGGCAGGGGGAACGACGGCTGTCGTTAACGAGGACCTCCCTCATCTGTACATGTTCAGATGAGGGAGGGGGTCGTTAACGATGCGCAGGAGGGCGTATTGTTAACGATAATGAGTGTACACACTAGGCGATATTGTGAACAATATCACTCAGAAAGCCCTTTAGTGTGTATGGGGCTTAAGGATTAGTATTTTTTTTTTATTTCAAGGGAATATTGTGAAGGGCCCCTCACCCTGGGGATATATTTACTAAGCCTTGTGTGGAGATATGGAGATAAAGTGGATGGAGTTAAAGTACTAGCCAATCAGCTTCTAACAGGCTGGGCTTGAAAAATGACAGTTAGGAGCTGATTGGCTGGTACTTTATCTCCATCAGCTTTATCTCCACAGAAAGCTTAGTAAATAGACCCCATGCATATCACTCTACAAGTAAAATAACTGTACCCCACAGAAAAGATGAATTTCATCCTGCCCCACACATCACTATAATGCTTTAATTATACACCTTTAGCTTTATAAGTGTGGTACAGGTATCAGAAACAGCTAATACTGTACATGAATAAATCAAAATGCAGCTACAGTGAGGAGGCATAAGAAGTGTGTGTAGGTTGCTATGTCTTAAATTATACCCTTGACAAGAATGCGTTGAATAAAGTTTCAATTATCATACCACAAATACCAGTGTGGTATTCTTGCCAACATTTCAAAACAATTTAAAAAGACCCTGTTGGTTCATTTATCCAAATCATGTGCTACACTCTAGATTAGCAAAGGGTCCTGCATATCTTGAACAAAGGACACATTTATTTTATCAATACCTTCAATATAATTGTTACATATGCAGCCATAATACTTACAAGAGTAGTGCCGGCTATTGGAACCAAAGGTTTGGTGCCATTGTGGACAGTGGGGAGGAGATGTTGCTATAAGTGAGGGATGAAAAAACACATGAGGGCAGAGAGCCCTGCTCGTGAGAGCTTACAGTCTACAATCTCCACACAGTTGTATGTGGATAGGACAGATTAGTTATCCCCTGAACAGTAAACGGACTGTAGTGATTATAGAACATTCATCAATACAACATCAGCAGCAAAAACTATAAACGTATATACTGTTGACTGTCCCTGTTACTGTTATCAGCTATCCTGCTAAGACCCATTCTACAGATGGGCTATGCTACCACCATTCCCAACTGTGTAATTAGTGCCAAGATCTGAATTCGATAGGCCATTATTAATTGGACATTACCGGCTGTGCTGTCTTTGGAATTTCTGCTGAGGATGCTAATGGTATATGTGCATTAAATCATAAAGCCATTGCTGAAAGTTCCATATAACTGACATGTAGGCTGTCATTATGGCACTGAAAGAATTTGGGTGGTTTATATATTTCAACACTTAAAAGCAATTCTGCCTCTTTTGTGCATAATAGTCCAAGTATTAGAGCCTGTCCATGGTAAGAGGCTTAGATACCACCTATGAAACTTGCAGAATTGTTAGGGCAAATTTAAGTAATATATTTCTGTGATTAAGGAGCTAAAAATGTATTTGTCATATTCACATACAAACTGATGTTTAGTATACTGTTACTAATGGCATTTATAAATGTGGCGCCCCACTGAAGCTGCCACGAACTGTACTGTGACTTTTTTTCCACTTCCCCTGCTGAATGCACCCCTGGCTGGACACTATTAAACTTATAGCAGAGAGTTGGCAGTCGGTGGTGACAGTTGGCAGTTGGGTGGCTGCAGGGGTGTTTTAAAAGAGGAGGGGACCCGCGTGCAGCTTCCACTGCGTGCGCCCTCTTCTCCGGCGTAGCAAGTAGACTCCAGCACAAAGCCAGAGTCTACTGTGCATACACAGGTCTCCAGGAACATGGCGCCCATGCCTTGTTCCCGTGGACATCTCCAGTGCGCATGCGCAAATCACTTGGAATTGGCGGCCATTTTGTGATTTGTGCTCGCACTGCAGGGCCACCACCACGGGACTCCAGAGGGGTACGTATACAATATGGGTGCAGTGTGTGCAGTGTGCCCCCCCCCACACACACACTTAGGGGCCCACACACACTGTACCCATTATAGAAATGCCTATGGGCGGTGGCCATTTTAGAAAGAGGGGGGAGATGTAGAGCTGCAAACTGACACCAGCACCTAGGCCCAGCAGAGGCAGGGTGATATGCAGGCCTTTCCCTGACAGACAGCCAGGGGCAATGGGCAGTCTCTATCCATACTGCTAAAGTGGATGGCAAAGGGAGGGGAGGAGAAGGTCTCCAGTCTGTTGGTACAAAGCAAGCACTCATTTGGACTCCAGCTTCTAGTGACAGGTGAATGCTAGCGCTGTGTATAAGGTTGGTGCATCTGCATGTTTATTCACCAACATTAAATGTTCCCCCAAAGAGGGAGAGATCACGCCGGGGAAAGGGGCACCATTTGCAAGACAAACTGCAACTCCAGCTTTTGTGCTACAGGTAAAAACAACTTTAAAATTAACCAGCCGCCCTGTATAAGAGCAAAAGCGTTACCAAGGAATAGCCAGCCATACAGACTTAGCAATCAAGCACATTGTGTAAGGCAACCCCAGACTGCACAGTGCAATAGGAGGTATTCTGCTCCCAGGAAAACAGGGAGAGTTTAAACATAAGACATCTACTCAAAAGTGTAGAGACAGGATTTTATTGTCACCCTCTTGGGTCGCACTATTTTTTCCTTTCTGTTCGTTTTCAGAATTAGGGAAAAAGGAATCCCATTGAGAAAGAACTGTATATTTCAGATTGTGCATTGGTATTTATGTGTAAGCATCCTTTCATATTTAAAAGTTGTATTAGTGGAAAGTAGTGCCACGTGTTTTTCACTTTTACATGAACAAAGTCTCGTTGTAGCTTATCTAGACATTAGTAAAGCTTTTGATACTGTCCCACATCGCAGACTGCTAAATAAACTCGAAAGCATGGGACTGGTTACTAAGATGGTTGAATGGATAATATCTTGGTTGCAGGATAGAAAACAGAGAGTTGTAGTAAATGGAGTGCTTTTACAGGAGAGATCTACTACCAGTGGAGTACCCCAGGGATCTGTACTTGGACCAGTGCTTTTTAATATCTTTATTGGTGACATTGTAATGGCATTAAAGGGAAAGTATGCCTTTTTGCAGATGACACAAAGGTATGCAGCAGAGTAGAAACACCAGGAGGGGTAAAACAAATGACTTAGGATCTAGGAGGTAGACTAGAGGAATGGTCAAGAGTGTGGCAATTACAGTTTAATGCCAAAAAATGCAAGATCATGTACTTGGGTCTCAAAAATCCAAAGGCTAAATATAGTATTAATGGCACTATACTGGAACCTACTGAGGAGGAAAGGGATCTAGGAGTCACTATTTCAGGTGACTAAAAGGCAGGTAAGCAATGTAACAAAGTAATGAGGAAACCTAGTCAGATGCTTAGTTGTATAGGGAGAAGAATCAGCAGCAGAAATAAAGAAATAATAATGCCACTGTATAGGTCATTGGTACGGTCTCATCTAGAATACTGTTTTCAATTCTGAAAGGAAATATCTTCAGAAGGATAATACACCAGAGACTGTTACACAGATTTTACCTCCTTAGTCTGGTTTATAAATATTCATTAATGTTGTGAATTGTTATTTTTTGTTTAATTTAATGGTGCTATACTAGAAAAACTGCAAATTATATATATAGATACCATAAATTTGTCCTTATCTGTTTTTTTAACACACACACACACACACACACACACACACACACACACACACACACACACACACACACACACACACACACACACACACACACACACACACACACACACACACCTAAATTAGTCATCTTTCACCAGGTGATTGATATATCCAGCTGAGATACACCTAGCAGCTAATTGGATGGATCTGTCAATGTTCCCTTCTGCCTTGTCCGCTCCTGCTCTGACAAATGCCTCTCTTCCACTCTCATCACTTTCTCTCATGCTCACCTTCATGATTTTGCTAGAGGCACCTCCATCCTCTGGTACTCACTGCCTCAGCCAATCAGACTCTCAGTCAGTCTCCCCAGCCAAACTATGCTTTGTAAGTGATTGCCCCTTTAAAAAAAATGCCAGAGATCGGCCGGCATCTCGCAGCTCCGGTGATCTTGGGCATCATTACATGTGGCCCCAGATTTCAAAGTTCTGGAAGCTCCTACCAAATCCCAAACTTCTGCTGAACATTTGATTGTTGCCAAGGTTTGCAAATGGACTTGTATAGCATAGGACCTTGGACTATGCTTCCATCTATATAACTGCTTGTAATTAATGAATAGCTCCATTGCCGCTCATTGTGTAGTTTGGCATTTGCTTTTGCAAGCCTTTTATTAGCTCTTTCTGGTTTTGAAACCAAAGCTATTCTTTAATTTATTTTTCTGCATAAAAGACCGTGTTCAGTTCTGGCTGAGTAGAGTCTTGGTGGCTTACATTTTCTTCTTGTGTGCTCTAGTTTCTGTTTAGTTCAAATTCTAGATTTTTAATTCTTTGCTCCAGCTGGTTTCCGATAGAAGCATTTTGATCACTGGTTTCTTTTGGCATCACATTCATTGTTCCTCTTCATTTCCTGGTCAATTAGTTCCTGGTCAGCTAAACTTGCATTTGTTCTTCAAGCTCTACCAACTGGATACCCAGTCGTGATCTTGACTTCAGCTCTTCCTCCCAAAGATCATTAGAGTATTATGCACTTTGGTACAAAGCTGTTGGTTTATGCGCCTGGTTGTTCAGTTTCTCTTTATTTTTGATGATGCCTGCAGGGTTTGTTCAGGGTCTGGTTTTTTGCATTGTGCTTCTGTTAAGTCTCTTTGGGTATTTTCTAAAAGGAGAGCTCTCTCTTCAGAGATGTTACTGTTCTGTAGCACTCACTTTCCAAACTGTTTGTCTTGGCTTCCACTCTGCTATGCTGCTGGGCCAGGTTCTTGTTGCTTTCATGCAAGCTGGACACCTCGTGAGTTAGTTTGTCTTTGGAGAGCAACCATTCATTGAGTTCTCTCTGCAAGGTGCGCTCAGTGTCTGTCCTTATTGCCTCACTTGTTTGAAGGGGTTCACTACGGCTGGCCGGCGGTCGGGCTCCCGGCGACCAGCATCCCGGCGCCGGGAGCCCGACCGCCGGCTTACCGACAGCTTGGCGAGCGCAAATGAGCCCCTTGCGGGCTCGCTGCGCTCGCCACGCTACGGGCACGGTGGCGCGCTACGCGCGCCACACTATTTTATTCTCCCTCTATGGGGGTCGTGGACCCCCACGAGGGAAAATAATTGTCGGTATTCCGGCTGTCGGGCTCCCGGCGCCGGTATACTGAGCGCCGGGAGCCCGACCGCCGGCAAACAGAAGACCACCCGTTTGAAGCTCCTGTAAAGCAGAGTTCCAATGTCAGCGTACTGCCTCCTCCAGTTCAGTCTCCAGTTTTTACTTGCCTTGTTTCTCATGCTCTAACTTGGCATATAGCATAATAGTTTTGTTTCTGCCTTTAGTGCATCAAGTTGTTCATTGTATTGAATCACAGTTCGGGTTAATGTTCCTTCATGTATTTTTAGATATTTTCTTAGAACTTCAATCTTTTACTTTAGCATCTCATTTTCATAAATATATCTTTTCTTTCTCTTGACAATGAGATTTTAGTTTTTTCTGTTGTTGTTTAAGTAGGTTGAGCTCATCTTTAGTATTATGTTGTGCTGTGTTAAAGTGGTTAACTTTTCCTTTCTCTCAGAAGGTTGGCTTAGTACCTCAACACTTTTAGTCAGCAATTCAAGCTGTTCAGATTCAGACTCTCAAGGTGACTCAACTATCAGTTTGGACATTACATCAGCTTTTCTGCCAGCATTATCTCCACCAGGTTGCACTTTCACTGGCTCAGAAATGCATGCAGCCTGTGCTGTGGTAAAACCACATTTTCCATTAGTATTTTTACATGCAGCAGTTGTGTCACACTTGGCTTGGAAGCCTTCTTTGGGGTAAAGACAAAGTTCTCATCCTCAGAAGGCCAAGCGTTAGCATTATCCCAGGCATAGGATTCAGATTCAGCAGCAGAAAGGTCATCAGTCCTTTTTCTCTAATACCAGGCAGCCCAGGGTAAAGCCCCTTTGCACTCTGTATGATTTGCTAGACATTGAGGCATCTTTCTTTTTACCAACTACACAATAAGGAGGTGCAGTATGCTTATTCCTTGCACAATATTTATTTATTAAGTGTCAACAACCATGAGGGCCATTCATAATAGCATAATCAGCAGCACTACAGCCAGTCAGATCTTTTATGGCAATATCAGCATTATTTTCTAATAAATATTTCACTATACTGATCAGGGCCAGATTAAGACTAGTGGGGGCCCCGAACAACAAAGATGTGGAGGCCCCCATCAATAAAATTGACTACACCCCGCCTCTGTCACTATGATGCCCCTTAGCAGAGTAGGAGAGAGAGTGAGGGGAGTGAGAGACAGAGGGTGTCAGGGAGAGAGAAAGAGAGAGGAGGACATGGAGGGAGACAGAGAGGGGGGTCAGCAAGAGAGAGAGGGTGTCAGGGAAAGAGAGGGAATGAGAGAAAGAGAGCGTTTTAGGGAGAGAGGAGGGAGAGTGAGAGATAGAGAAGTTGTCAGGGAGATAGAGAGAGACAGAGTGGAACAAAAGAGTGATAAAGAGGGTGTCAGTGAGGGAGAGAAAGACAGAGAGTGAGGGGGATGAAATAGAGAATCAGGGAGAGAGAGGGGAGCAAGAGAGAAAGATAGGGTGTCAGGGAGAGACACACACACACACACACACACACACACACACACACACACACACACACACACACACACAAAGAGGGACATGAGAGACAGAAAGTGGTTGTCAAGGAGGGAAACAGAGAGAGGGGGAGCAAGAGAGAGACAGGCAGAGAGAGTCAGAGGGAAAGAGAGGAGCAGAGAGAGGACCAAGAGCAAAAGAGAGGGTGTCAGGGAGGGAGAGAGAGGGGAGCAAGAGAGAAAGCGTGTCATGGAAAAAGAGAGGGAAGAGACAGAGAAGGAAGGGAGAGAGAGGGGGTGTCGGAGAGAGAGATGGGGAGTGAGTGGGAGAGAGAGGGGGTGTCAGAGAGGGATGGAGAGAGAGAGTGAGTGCGGAACAGGGGAGAGAGGGTGTCAGAGAGGGAGAAATGAGAGACGGAGCGGGACAGTGTTTGCTAGAGTGTGGGGACCCCCGATGTGTGGTTGCCCCTGGATGACTGCCCCGTCCACCCTGCCTATAATCCGGCTCTGATACTGATGTTACCATTGCCTGAATCAAGCATTATGGGGGGGGTGCAATAAGTTTCTGGATGCACTAAAAGCGTTTTATTTACAACCAGGTGAACATTACATTTCTCTTACGTCCTAGAGGATGCTGGGGACTCCGTAAGGACCATGGGGATAGACGGGCTCCGCAGGAGACATGGGCATTAAAAAAGAACTTTAGGTATGGGTGTGCACTGGCTCCTCCCTCTATGCCCCTCCTCCAGACCTCAGTTTGATAATGTGCCCAGAGGAGACTGGGTGCATTACAGGGAGCTCTCCTGAGTTTCCTTAAAAGAAAGTAATTTTGTTAGGTTTTTTATTTTCAGGGAGCCTGCTGGCAACAGACTCCCTGCATCGAGGGACTGAGGAGAGAGAAACAGACCTACTTTAATGATAGGCTCTGTTTCTTAGGCTACTGGACACCATTAGCTCCAGAGGGAACGGAACGCAGGTCTCACCCTCGCCGTTCGTCCCGGAGCCACGCCGCCGTCCGCCTCACAGAGCCGGAAGATAGAAGCCTTGTGAGTATGTAAAGAAAGAAGACTTCAGTGGCGGCAGAAGACTTCAGATCTTCACTGAGGTAACGCGCAGTGGTAACGCTGCGCGCCATTGCTCCCACACAACACACACACGGCAGGCACTGTAAGGGTGCAGGGCGCAGGGGGGGGGGGCGCCCTGGGCAGCAATAGGAACCTCCAATCTGGCTAAAAACGATATATACAGGCTAGGCACTGTATATAAGAGACCCGCCGCCAGTTTTTTTAATATTTTCAGCGGGACCGAAGCCAGCCACTGAGGGGGCGGAGCTTGTTCCTCAGCACTCACCGGCGCCATTTTCTCCACAGCACACCGCTGAGAGGAAGCTCCGCGGACTCTCCCCTGCGTGCTTACCACGGTGAAAGAGGGTTTTAAAGAAGGGGGGGGGCACATAATTTGGCGCAGATAGATGATAACAGCGCTATCTGGGTAAACATATTGTGTTTTTTCCTGGGTCATTAGCGCTGGGTGTGTGCTAGCATACTCTCTCTCTGTCTCTCCAAAGGGCCTTGTGGGGGAACTGTCTTCAGATAAGAGGATTCCCTGAGTGTGTGGTGTGTCGGTACGCGTGTGTCGGCATGTCTGAGGTAGAAGGCTCTCCTAGGGAGGAGGTGGAGCAAATGAGAGTGGTGTCTCCGTCGGCAACACCGACACCTGACTGGTTGGATATGTGGAATGTTTCAAGTGCTAATGTGAATTTATTGCACAAAAGGTTGGACAAAGCTGAGTCCAGGGAATGTACAGGGAGTCAAGCCCTGCCTGCCCCTATGATGCAGGGACCTTCGGGGTCTCAAAAGCGCCCACTATCCCATATAGTAGACACTAATACCGACACGGATTCAGACTCCAGTGTCGACTACGATGATGCAAAGTTACAGCCAAAATTGGCTAAAAGTATTCAATATATGATTATTGCAATAAAATATGTACTGCATATCACAGAGGACCCCCTGTCTCTGACACGAGGGTACACATGTATAAGGAAAAGAAACCTGAGGTAACTTTTCCCCCATCTCATGAGCTGAACAAGTTATTTGAAAAGGCTTGGGAATCTCCAGACAAGAAACTGCAGATTCCCAAAAGGATTCTTATGGCGCATCCTTTCCCGACTAAGGACAGGATACGGTGGGAATCTTCCCCAAGGGTGGACAAAGCGTTGACACGCATATCCAAAAAGGTAGCGCTGCCATCCCAAGATACGGCTACCCTCAGAGATCCTGCTGATCGCAAGCAGGAGGCTACCTTGAAGTCCATTTACACACATTCTGGTACCTTACTCAGATCGGCGATAGCGTCGGCTTGGGTTTGTAGCGCTGTAGCAGCATGGACAGATACCTTATCGGCGGATATTGATACCCTGGTTAAGGACACCATTTTATTGACCCTGGGTCATATTAAAGTTGCTGTCTTATATATGAGAGATGCTCAAAGAGACATTGGCCTACTGGGTTCTAGAGTCAACGCTATGGCAATTTCTGCTAGACGAGTCCTATGGACCCGACAATGGACAGGTGATGCCGACTCAAAGAGGCATATGGAGGTTTTACCTTACAAGGGTGAGGAATTTTTTGGGGAAGGTCTCTCGGACCTGGTTTCCACAGCTACGGCAGGTAAATCAAATTTTTTGCCTTATATTTCCTCACAGCCTAAGAAAGCGCCACCTTATCAGATGCAGTCCTTTCGGTCACATAGAAACAAGAGAGTACGAGGATCGTCCTTTCTTGCCAGAGGTAAGGGCAGAGGGAAGAAGCTGCCAACCACAGCTAGTTCCCAGGAACAGAAGTCCTCCCCGGCCTCTACAAAATCCACCGCATGACGCTGGGGCTCCGCTGAGGGAGTCCGCCCCAGTGGGGGCACGTCTTCGACTTTTCAGCCACATCTGGGTTCACTCACAGGTGGATCCCTGGGCAATAGAAATTGTTTCCCAGGGTTACAAGCTGGAATTCGAAGAGGTGCCTCCTCGCCGGTTTTTCAAATCGGCCCTACCAGCTTCTCCCCCAGAAAGGGAGATAGTTTTAAACGCAATTCACAAACTGTGTCTTCAACAGGTGGTGGTCAAAGTTCCCCTGCTTCAACAAGGGAGGGGGTATTACTCAACCCTGTTTGTAGTCCCGAAACCGGACGGTTCGGTCAGACCCATTTTAAATTTAAAATCCTTGAACCTATACTTGAAAAGGTTCAAGTTCAAGATGGAATCGCTCAGAGCGGTCATCGCCAGCCTAGAAGGGGGGGATTTTATGGTATCCCTGGACATAAAGAATGCATACCTTCATGTTCCCATATATCCACCTCATCAGGCGTACCTGAGATTTGCGGTACAGGATTGTCATTACCAATTTCAGACGCTGCCGTTTGGGCTTTCCACGGCCCCGAGGATTTTCACCAAGGTAATGGCGGAAATGATGGTGCTCCTGCGCAAGGAGGGTGTCCCAATTATCCCGTACTTGGACGATCTCCTCATAAAAGCGAGATCACGAGAGCAGTTGTTGAACAGCATGTCACTTTCACCGAAGGTGTTACAGGAACACTGCTGGATTCTCAATATCCCGAAGTCACAGTTGGTTCCTACGACTCGTTTGACCTTCTTAGGCATGATTCTGGATACGGACCAGAAAAGGGTTTATCTTCCGATAGAAAAGGCCCAGGAACTCATGACTCTAGTCAGGGACCTATTGAAGCCAAAACATCACTGCACTCGAGTCCTGGGAAAAATGGTGGCGTCTTACGAGGCCATTACATTCGGCAGGTTCCATGCGAGGACTTTCCAATGGGACCTACTGGACAAGTGGTCCGGGTCACATCTACAGATTCATTGGATGATCACCCTGTCCCCCAGGGCCAGGGTGTCTCTCCTGTGGTGGCTGCAGAGTGCTCACCTTCTAGAGGGTCGCAGGTTCGGCATTCAGGACTGGATTCTGGTAACCACGGACGCGAGCCTCCGAGGTTGGGGAGCAGTCACGCAGAAAAGAAACTTCCAAGGTCTTTGGTCAAGCCAGGAGACTTGTCTTCACATCAACGTCCTGGAGCTGAGGGCCATATACAACGCCCTTTGTCAAGCGGAGACTTTGCTTCGCGACCTACCGGTTCTGATTCAATCAGACAACATCACCGCAGTGGCTCATGTAAACCGCCAAGGCGGCACAAGGAGCAGAGTGGCAATGGCGGAAGCCACCAGGATTCTTCGCTGGGCAGAAAATCATGTAAATGCACTGACTGCAGTGTTCATTCCGGGAGTGGACAACTGGGAAGCAGACTTCCTCAGCAGACACGATCTACATCCAGGAGAGTGGGGACTTCATCAGGAAGTCTTGGCACAGATTGCAAGTCTGTGGGGACTGCCCCAGATAGACATGATGGCGTCCCGCCTCAACAAGAAATTGCGGACCCTCAGGCGGTGGCTGTGGACGCCCTGGTGACACCGTGGGTGTTCCAGTCGGTCTATGTGTTTCCTCCTCTTCCTCTCATCCCCAAGGTGTTGAGAATAATAATAAGAAGAGGAGTACAGACAATTCTCATTGTTCCAGATTGGCCGCGAAGGGCCTGGTATCCGGATCTGCAGGAAATGCTCACAGAAGATCCGTGGCCTCTTCCTCTAAGAAAGGACCTGTTACACCAGGGACCCTGTCTGTTCCAAGACTTACCGCGGCTGCGTTTGACGGCATGGCGGTTGAACGCCGGATTCTAGCAGAAAAGGGCATTCTGGATGAGGTCATTCCTACTCTGATAAAGGCTAGGAAGGATGTGACAGCTAAACATTATCACTGTATATGGCGGAAGTATGTTTCTTGGAGTGAGCCCAGGAATGCTCCTGCGGAAGAATTCCATCTGGGCCGTTTCCTTCACTTCCTACATGTCACAACTGAGGGCCTGAGCTGACGGGAGGCAGCCTCAGTTGTAGGGTCTGAGATGTACCGGAACCTGGGAGGTTGTATCAGACCCCTGGACATGTAAGTAACATGAAGAAGAACCGCCCGAAGGCGTGACCACGACAACTTGAATAAAAGTCAATGATGTTTATTTATGACAAACTCCATGCATCACAGTAGCAGTAAAAGAAACATAAAATCAGCAGAGAAATAATACAGTTTCTGGGTACTACAGGGGCAGGGGCCACAGAGCTCTGGTAGTATGAGACAGTTCTTATTATCTGCGAGTTGGAAAGTCCTTACCAGGCCTGACTGTAGCAATGAAGAAAGCCCAGGATCGTATCAGCTGGTGTTCCAGGGAAAGCTGGACTGCTGTAAATAAAATAGCTGCTGTGGGTTCTGGTTGGAACCAGACAGATGTTGGCACGGAGTGGATACTGGCTGGAACCAGTTAAATAATAAATGAGGCTTGAGAGCGATGCAATATGAATGAAATGTAGAGTTTGAGAGCGGAGAAATAATAATACCGGTGGAGAGTGGTAAACTGTAGAAAGGACACCGGCCCTTTAAGAGAAGCTGTACTCTGCTGGAAGCTGGGCTGGAAGCAGGTAATGTTGTAGCTGTAAACAGATGAATCCACAATGGATCGGAGAGTCAGGCTACACCGCAGGTGGAATGCTGGTGCGGGTCTCTATGGTGGAAGTCTTGAGACAGGAGCTGGAACCTGGAAGACAATCACAGGAGAGAGACAAACAGGAACTAGGTTTGACAACCAAAGCACTGACGCCTTCCTTGCTCAGGCACAGTGTATTTATACCTGCAGCAAGGAAGGGATTGGCTAGGCAATTATGCAGATTATCAATACTGAGAACAGATTGGTGGAAATGATCAGCTGACAAAATCCAAGATGGCTGCGCCCATGCAGACACTTGGAGGGAAGTTTGGTTTGTAATCCATGTGGTAATGAAAACAGTAATGGCGGCGCCGGCCACCGGAGACAGGAGGCGCCAAGCTGACAGGTGCACATCCAACCACGCGGACACAGCGGAGGCCGCGGCTGACGTAATCGCCACTCAGACACTCTGCATGCAGAAGCTCAGGGACGGCGGCGGAGGCCGCGGGAGACGCCATGCCAGGTGTAATATGGCGTTTACTGTGACCGCGTCTCAGAGTGACAGGAGAGGATACAGGAATGTAAACATCAGGATAACAGATGGGATCCGGTCCTGGAGCGCTGAGCCAGCCTTAGGAGGCATCTGATGGGTAAGAAATGGCGTCCAGATACCCGGATCGTGACAGCACCCCCCCCTTTAGGAGTGGCCCCAGGACACTCTTTTGGCTTTTGAGGAAACTTGGAATGGAATCTCCGGACCAAGGCAGGAGCATGGACATCAGAAGCATTGGTCCATGAACGTTCCTCAGGGCCATAACCCTTCCAGTCAATAAGATATTGTAGTTGACCGTAACGGTGACGTGAGTCCAGGATCTTGGCTACTTCATACTCAACGCCTCGTTGAGTTTGGACTTTCGGAGTTGGAGGAAGTGAGGAATGAAACCGATTCAAGATCAGCGGTTTCAACAGGGAAACATGGAATGTCCTGGGTATTTTTAAGAAGGGAGGCAACTGAAGTCTGTAAGCAACAGGATTGATGACTTGTTCAATCTTGAAAGGACCGATATAGCGAGGTGCAAACTTCATACTGGGAACTCTTAACCTCAAATTCTTCGTGGATAACCATACCCGATCACCCACCTTGAGAGCAGGAACTGCTCGACGCTTCTTATCCGCAAACTTCTTGTACCTGAACGATGCCTTGAGCAGAGCTGATCGTACGCTCTTCCAGATATTGGCAAACTGATGCAAGGTGATATCCACTGCGGGAACAGAAGTTGCTGGAAGCGGTTGGAACTCAGGGACTTTAGGGTGGAATCCAAAGTTAGTGAAGAATGGTGTTGAAGCAGATGAAGAATGATACTGGTTGTTATGACAGAACTCGGCCCAGGGAAGTAATTGAACCCAGTCATCTTGAGAGGAGGACACATAGATGCGGAGGAAGGCCTCCAAGTCCTGATTCACCCTCTCGGTTTGACCATTGGTCTGAGGATGGTAAGCCGTGGAAAACTTTAGCTTGACTTGAAGGACTTGACATAAACTTCGCCAGAATTTGGCTGTGAATTGAACTCCTCGATCTGAGATAATTTCTTCAGGAAGACCGTGGAGTCGGAAGATCTCTTGTATGAATACTTGAGCCAACTTGGAAGCTGACGGAAGACCGGTGAGAGGAATGAAGTGTGCCATCTTGGTGAACCGGTCAACTACCACCCAGATGGTATTGAACTTGTTGCACATGGGTAAATCTGTAATAAAATCCATCGACAAATGGGTCCAAGGTCGACGGGGAACAGATAGTGGAACCAGTTGCCCCGCAGGCGACTGGCGGGATACCTTATGTTGAGCACACTTTGGGCAAGATGCAATAAACTCCAAGACGTCCTTTTTCAGAGTTGGCCACCAATAGGACCTAGAGATAAACTCCAGGGTTTTTTGGATACCTGTATGTCCGGCAAAACGGGAAGCATGGGCCCAATGCATGAGCTTCTTCCTTAGCATCGGTTTCACAAAACTTTTCCCTGATGGGGGCGTAGAGTCCATCCCTACCGTGGAGAATGCCAACGGATTTATAATAGGATGCTTGTCTGAAGACTCTGACTCATTTTCTTGCTCCCATGAGCGGGAAAGGGCATCGGCCTTGCGATTCTGAGAGTCCGGACAGAACTGGAGTTTAAAGTCGAACCTGGAAAAGAAAAGTGCCCATCTGGCCTGACGAGGGTTGAGACATTGTGCGCCTTTCAGATATAAAAGGTTCTTGTGGTCTGTAAGTATGGTGATTGAATGAGAAGCTCCCTCCAACAGATACCTCCACTCTTCTAGAGCGAGCTTGATGGCTAGCAACTCCTGGTCGCCAATGGCATAGTTGCGCTCAGCTGGGGAGAACTTCCGGGAGAAGAAACTGCAAGGGTGTAAATGGCCATCTTTAGCCCTCTGAGATAACACCGCTCCTACTCCAACGGAGGAGGCATCCACCTCTAAGATGAAAGGAGAGTCGATGTCAGGCTGTTTCAGAACAGGCGCAGAGATGAACCTTTGTTTTAAAAGATGAAATGCTTGCATGGCTTCTTCAGACCACTTGGACGGGTTAGCACCCTTCTTAGTGAAAGCAGTAATAGGCGCCACAATGGTGGAAAAGTCTCGTATAAACTTTCGGTAATAGTTGGCGAACCCCAAGAACCTCTGGACCCCTTTGAGGGTTAAGGGTATCGGCCAATTTTGGATTGCTTGTAGTTTCTCAGGATCCATCTCTAGTCCGGAACCGGACACAATGTACCCTAGAAACGGAATGGACTTGACTTCAAAGACGCATTTCTCTAATTTGCAATAGAGATGATTGACACGGAGACGGGACAGAACCTCTTTAACCCAAAAACGATGTTCCTCTAAATCGTTGGCAAAAATGAGGATATCGTCTAGATAGACCACGACATGACGGTATAGAATGTCTCTGAAGATCTCATTGACAAAATGCTGGAAGACAGCTGGAGCATTGCTCAATCCGAAGGGCATGACGAGGTACTCATAATGTCCGTCACGGGTGTTAAAGGCGGTCTTCCACTCGTCACCCTCACGGATCCGGATGAGATTGTATGCACCTCTCAAGTCCAGCTTTGTAAAGATGGTAGCTCCGCTAACTCTGTCAAAGAGCTCAGTAATCAGGGGTAAAGGATAACGGTTCTTGATGGTAATGTCGTTCAAACCTCTGTAGTCGATGCACGGCCGCAGACCACCATCTTTCTTTTTTAGAAAAAAGAAGCCTGCGCCGGCTGGGGAAGAAGAAGGTCGAATGAACCCCTTTGCTAGGTTCTCTTTAATGTATTCCTCCATAGAATGCGTCTCAGGCAGAGACAACGGATAAGTTCGGCCTCGAGGTGGAACCTTCCCTGAAACGAGATCAATCGGGCAGTCCCATTCTCTATGAGGAGGAAGGATATCAGCAGAAGCTTTACTGAACACATCCGTGAAATCTTGATATGGAGGAGGTGGAACATCAGACGACCTGGGGGAG
This sequence comes from Pseudophryne corroboree, assembly GCF_028390025.1. Classification (NCBI taxonomy): domain Eukaryota; kingdom Metazoa; phylum Chordata; class Amphibia; order Anura; family Myobatrachidae; genus Pseudophryne; species Pseudophryne corroboree. The sequence goes on from NC_086447.1 coordinate 186,680,297, forward strand.
GAAGAACAGACAGGCAATACTTTAAACAAACATGTCTCAGCACAGGAGGAACCCCATGCCAGGATTTGCGTAGTCGTCCAATCAATTGTAGGATTGTGAAGACGGAGCCATGGAAGGCCCAGGACCACAGGATGTGTGGCTCTTGGAATCACTAAAAAAGAAATAAGTTCGGAATGAAGAACTCCCACTCTCAGACGAACTGGTAGAGTCCTTAAAGAAATAACTGCATCAAAAATTTTGCTGCCATCCACGGCAGTTAAGGAAATGGACGAAGGAAGTCTCTCGGTGGGTAGGGACCACCGTTTAACATAGGCTTCGGTAATAAAGTTCCCAGCTGCTCCGGAATCAAGGAGGGCAATGACGTTCCGATAACGTTGAGCAACTTGAAGCGAGACTGGGAGATTACAATCTTGAGGAGATGGAGAGGAGATCATTACTCCTAGCCGGCCCTCTCCTTGGCGAGCTAGGATTTGGAGTTTCCCGGACGTTTGGGACAGGCATTAATGGTGTGAGACGGAGCTGCACAATAAAGACAGAGAGACTCGGAGAGACGTCTTCGGCGCTCAGCAGGAGTTAAACGGGAACGGCCAATTTGCATGGGCTCATCTTTAGTTGGTGACAGTTGGCGAGGAGGAGGAGCAGAAGATTTTGGAGCAGATGATCTTCCACGCTCAGTTGCTCTCTCTCTGAAACGTAAATCAACTTTCGTGCAGAGTGAGATTAGCTCATCTAACTTAGAGGGTAAGTCTCTGGTAGCTAACTCATCTTTAATACGCTCAGATAAGCCATGCCAGAATGCAGCATACAGGGCCTCGTCGTTCCATGCCAGTTCGGATGCCAGGATCTGGAACTGTATCAGATATTGTCCTACAGTACGTGACCCCTGGCGTAAACGGAGAATCTCGGATGAAGCTGAGGTTACCCGGCCTGGCTCGTCGAAGATGCGCCTGAATGTTGACACGAAGGCAGTGTAGGAAGATAGCAGGGTGTCGGACCTCTCCCATAACGGTGATGCCCAATCAAGGGCTGAGCCACTGAGAAGAGAAATAATGTAGGCAATTTTTGTACGGTCACTGGGAAAATTGCCAGGTTGTAGCTCAAACTGAATCTCACACTGGTTGAGAAATCCCCTGCAGAATATTGGAGATCCGTCAAATTTTGCTGGCGTTGGAAGATGAAGACGTGGAGCAGAAATGGGTAAGGTGGGTGGGGTTATAGCTGGAGTCACTGTGGTTGACGCACCAGACGCGCCTGATCCACGGAGAGTTGTCTGAATCCCATCCAGCCGAGTAGAGAAATCCTGGAGACAGCGGATGATGTGGCCCTGTGCAGCCTCCTGATGTTCTAGTTGGGCTGCCAGTTCTTGCATCGGCCTGGCCGCTTGATCCTGGTCTCCGGCTGGATTCATTAGGTCAGTGCTTACTGTCACAACTGAGCTGACGGGAGGCAGCCTCAGTTGTAGGGGCTGAGATGTACCGGAACCTGGGAGGTTGTATCAGACCCCTGGACATGTAAGTAACATGAAGAAGAACCGCCCGAAGGCGTGACCACGACAACTTGAATAAAAGTCAATGATGTTTATTTATGACAAACTCCATGCATCACAGTAGCAGTAAAAGAAACATAAAATCAGCAGAGAAATAATACAGTTCCTGGGTACTACAGGGGCAGGGGCCACAGAGCTCTGGTAGTATGAGACAGTTCTTATTATCTGCGAGTTGGAAAGTCCTTACCAGGCCTGACTGTAGCAATGAAGAAAGCCCAGGATCGTATCAGCTGGTGTTCCAGGGAAAGCTGGACTGCTGTAAATAAAATAGCTGCTGTGGGTTCTGGTTGGAACCAGACAGATGTTGGCACGGAGTGGATACTGGCTGGAACCAGTTAAATAATAAATGAGGCTTGAGAGCGATGCAATATGAATGAAATGTAGAGTTTGAGAGCGGAGAAATAATAATACCGGTGGAGAGTGGTAAACTGTAGAAAGGACACCGGCCCTTTAAGAGAAGCTGTACTCTGCTGGAAGCTGGGCTGGAAGCAGGTAATGTTGTAGCTGTAAACAGATGAATCCACAATGGATCGGAGAGTCAGGCTACACCGCAGGTGGAATGCTGGTGCGGGTCTCTATGGTGGAAGTCTTGAGACAGGAGCTGGAACCTGGAAGACAATCACAGGAGAGAGACAAACAGGAACTAGGTTTGACAACCAAAGCACTGACGCCTTCCTTGCTCAGGGACAGTGTATTTATACCTGCAGCAAGGAAGGGATTTGCTAGGCAATTATGCAGATTATCAATACTGAGAACAGATTGGTGGAAATGATCAGCTGACAAAATCCAAGATGGCTGCGCCCATGCAGACACTTGGAGGGAAGTTTGGTTTGTAATCCATGTGGTAATGAAAACAGTAATGGCGGCGCCGGCCACCGGAGACAGGAGGCGCCAAGCTGACAGGTGCACATCCAACCACGCGGACACAGCGGAGGCCGCGGCTGACGTAATCGCCACTCAGACACTCTGCATGCAGAAGCTCAGGGACGGCGGCGGAGGCCGCGGGAGACGCCATGCCAGGTGTAATATGGCGTTTACTGTGACCGCGTCTCAGAGTGACAGGAGAGGATACAGGAATGTAAACATCAGGATAACAGATGGGATCCGGTCCTGGAGCGCTGAGCCAGCCTTAGGAGGCATCTGATGGATAAGAAATGGCGTCCAGATACCCGGATCGTGACACTACAAACTGGAGTGAATTTGGGCCTAAAATTAGGCTCCATTAAGGTTCAGATTTCGGCCCTATCCATTTTCTTTCAGAAGGAATTAGCTTCTCTCTGTCACGATCCGGGTATCTGGACGCCATTACTTACCCTTCAGATGCCTCCTAAGGCTGGCTCAGCGTTCCAGGTCCGGATCCCGCTGTTCCTGAGTTTCCACATGCAGAATGTCAGAGTGGTGATTTCATTAGCCGCGGCCTCCGCTGTGCCCGCGTGGTTAAATGTGCGCTTGTCAGTCTGGCGTCTCCTGTCTCCTGTGGCCGGCGTTGCCATTACTGTTTCAATTCTCACATGGATTACAAACCAAACTTCCCTCCAAGTGTCTGCATGGGCGCAGCCATCTTGGATTTTGTCATCTGAGCATTTCCACCAATCTGCTGTCTGTATTGTTGATTTGCATAATTGCCTAGCCAACCCCTTCCTTGCTGCAGGTATAAGTAAGCTGTGCCTGAGCAAGGAAGGCGTCAGTGCTTTGGTTGTCTAACCTAGTTCCAGTTTGTCTCTCTCCTGTGGTTGTCTTCCAGGTTCCAGCTCCTGTCTCCAGACTTCTGCTATAGAGACCCGCACCAGCATTCCATCTGCGGTGTAGCCTGACTCTCCGATCCATTCTGGACTCACCTGTTTCCAGTTACATCAATCACCTGCTTCCAGCCCAGCTTCCAGCAGTGTACAGCTTCTCTTAAAGGGCCGGTGTCCTTTCTGCAGTTTACCACTCTCCACCGGTATTATTATTTCACCGCTCTCAAACTCCAAACTTCATCAATCACCTGCTTCCAGCCCAGCTTCCAGCAGTGTACAGCTTCTCTTAAAGGGCCGGTGTCCTTTCTGCAGTTTACCACTCTCCACCGGTATTATTATTTCACCGCTCTCAAACTCCAAACTTCATCAATCACCTGCTTCCAGCCCAGCTTCCAGCAGTGTACAGCTTCTCTTAAAGGGCCGGTGTCCTTTCTGCAGTTTACCACTCTCCACCGGTATTATTATTTCACCGCTCTCAAACTCCAAACTTCATTATTATTTCATCGCTCTCAAGTTCGTTTATTATTTAACTGGTTCCAGCCAGTATCCACTCCGTACCAACAACAGTCTGGTTCCAGCCAGTATCCACAGCAGCCGTTTTATCTTCAGCAACCCAGCCTTTCCTGGAACACCAGCTGGTACGATCCTGGGTTCTCTCCATTGCTACAGTCAGGCCTGGTAAGGACTTTCCAACTAGAAGATTATTAGAACTGTCTCACTCTACCAGTGCCTGTGGCCCTTGCCACCCTGTAGTACCCAGGAATTGTATTTATCCTCTGTTGACTTTTATGTTTCCTTTACTGCTGCTGTGTTACGGAGTTTGTCATAATAAACATCATTGACTTTTATCCTGGTTGTCATGGTCACGCCTTCGGGCAGTTATTCTACATGTTACTTACATGTCTAGGGGTCTGATACAACCTCCCAGGTTCCGTTACATCTCAGCCCCTACAACTGAGGCTGCCTCCCGTCAGCTCAGGCCCTCAGTTGTGACACTCTCCCAGAAGTACAGACTTTTGTGAAGGGAGTGCTGCATATTCAGCCTCCTTTTGTACCTCCGGTGGCGCCTTGGGACCTTAATGTGGTGTTGAGTTTCCTTAAGTCGCACTGGTTTGAACCACTTAAAACGGTGGAATTCAAATTTCTCACTTGGAAAGTGGTCATGTTGTTAGCCTTGGCTTCGGCTAGGCGAGTGTCGGAGTTGGCGGCTTTGTCTCATAAACGCCCCTATCTGGTTTTCCATGTGGATAGAGCGGAATTGCGGACCCGTCCTCAATTCTTGCCTAAGGTGGTTTCATTGTTTCATATGAACCAACCTATTGTGGTGCCTGTGGCTACGCGAGACTTGGAGGATTCCGAGTCCCTTGATGTGGTCAGGGCTTTGAAAATGTACGTGGCCAGAACGGCTCGGGTCAGAAAAACAGAAGCAGTGTTTGTCCTGTATGCAGCCAACAAGGTTGGCGCTCCTGCTTCGAAGCAGACTATTGCTCGCTGGATCTGTAACACGATTCAGCAGGCTCATTCTACGGCTGGATTGCCGTTACCAAAATCGGTAAAGGCCCATTCCACTAGGAAGGTGGGCTCTTCTTGGGCGGCTGCCCGAGGGTTCTCGGCATTACAATTGTGCCGAGCTGCTACTTGGTCGGGTTCAAACACCTTTGCAAAGTTCTACAAGTTTGATACCCTGGCTGAGGAGGACCTCCTGTTTGCTCAGTCGGTGCTGCAGAGTCATCCGCACTCTCCTGCCCATTTGGGAGCTTTGGTATAATCCCCATGGTCCTTACGGAGTCCCCAGCATCCTCTAGGACGTAAGAGAAAATAAGATTTTAAACCTACCGGTAAATCTTTTTCTCCTAGTCCGTAGAGGATGCTGGGTGCCCGTCCCAGTGCGGACTGCATCTGCAAGACTTGTATATAGTTTTTGCTTACATAAGGGTTATGTTACAGTTTTGATCAGTCTCGGACTGATGCTGTATTGTTTCATACTGTTAACTGGTTCGTATATCCCAAGTTATACGGTGTGGATGGTGTGGGCTGGTATGAATCTTGCCATTAGATTAACAAAAATCCTTTCCTCGTACTGTCCGTCTCCTCTGGGCACAGTTTCTCTAACTGAGGTCTGGAGGAGGGGCATAGAGGGAGGAGCCAGTGCACACCCATACCTAAAGTTCTTTTTTAGTGCCCATGTCTCCTGCAGAGCCCGTCTATCCCCATGGTCCTTACGGAGTCCCCAGCATCCTCTACGGACTAGGAGAAAGAGATTTACCGGTAGGTTTAAAATCTTATTTTTTTCAAAGTATTCGCCAGAGGAGTCTATGCAAAGTTGCATGTGATCAAACCACTTGCTGAAGAAGCTGTCTCCAGTGCGGTTGCAGGGAGCCAGGTCTGGACTGTATGGTGGATGTTTGGTTGGCGTACCAGTCCCAAGTGACGATGTGCTGCTGCACAAATGGTACAGTAGCTACATGACCAGTCTTGAACACCAAAACAGCCATTTGCTTGGCCATGCTGCACTCACGTTGGAACTTCTATGACGGCTCACCTCCATTTGGAGTACACTGGGCTGACTGTTGTTTGATCACGAGGTCAAAACTGGAGATCCAGGATTAATCTTCTCTGATAATCTCCCATATCTCTCATATATACTAGTGTTTGCCCACAGCCTCGCTCATGTGGATTGCTCAGTGGAACTCATTTTACAAAGACAGTAGTTCATCTAATATTGTGATATGTATTTTTTATTGTACACACTGATCACAAAATTTCTTTTTAAACAATATTTGCAGTTTTTCCTTCCGGGATTAACATAAAAAGATCCTTGAGGCTACTACAGTAGCTTGTGATCAAGCCACACACAGCTGCCCATTGGAGAAAGACCCTGAGCATTTGCCCCTGCGCTTGTTGATTGTCATAGCAAAGCAGACGCTTACAGGAAGCTGCAGGCGCTTGAATTGAAAAGGAAAATTGTTTGGAATAAGGGTGGTCATTCCGAGTTGGTCGCTCGCAAGCTGTTTTTAGCAGATTTACTCACGCTAAGCCGCCGCCTACTGGGAGTGAATCTTAGCATCTTAAAATTGCCAACGAAAGATTCGCAATATTGCGATAAGACATCTCTGTGCAGTTTCTGAGTAGCTCGAGACTTACTCTGCCAGTGCGATCAGTTCAGTGCTTGTCATTCCTGGTTTGACGTCACAAACACACCCAGCGTTCGCCCAGACACTCCTCCGTTTCTCCAGCCACTCCCGCGTTTTTCCCAGAAACGGTAGCGTTTTTTCCCACACGCCCCTAAAACGGCCTGTTTCCGCCCAGAAACACACACTTCCTGTCAATCACATTACGATCAACAGAACGATGAAAAAACCGTGAGTAATATTCCTAACTGCATAGCAAATTTACTTGGCGCAGTTGCAGTGTGAACATTGCGCATGCGCATTAAGCGGAAAATCGCTGCGATGCGAAGAAAATTACCGAGCGAACAACTCGGAATGACCCCCAAGGTGTATACATAACACAGTCTCTCCTGTGCCACATCCCGTTAGAATCTCTGCCTATATTAGGTTCCATTGCACAATTTGGGCGGAGTCAAGTTCCACAGTAGCATGATCGGAACCAGGGCTGTCACCAGAAATTGTGGGGCCCGGGACTTAGAAAAATAGGCATTGCCCCCCCCCCCCCCCCCCCTCCGAATCTACCTATGCAGGTAGATATATATATATATATATACTAGTGGGGCAGCTCTATATGTTTAGACACAGACACACACATATATACAGGATCAACATTTTTAATTATTTAATTATTTAATTATGAAATAACATACTTTTTTTCTGGATGGCAGCGGTCAGGCTCCTCAGTAGTCAGTCCTCAAGCAACGCAGAGTCGCAGACTGCTCACATATCCCCAGGCAGCTTCCTGTGTCCCATCCCTCCTCCTTCCTGCTTCCTCCCTCTTCCCATCCCAGCATGCAGCCTGGGCCTCTTAATTGCGCTGGGCCCCGGTGCATTGCACCGGTTGCACTGGCACTAAATCCGCCACTGCTCAGGCTGATATTTGAGAATTGAAGCCACCACCAGCGGCGCCGGGTCCATGCCTGTACTTCCGCGGGCCAAGCTGTCCAAGCAACAGCAGCACTGACTGAGTTGAGAGACCGCCCACCGCCACTGCTGAGACTCTCAAACTCAGTCAGTGCTGCTGCTGCTGCTTCGACGGCACGGCCCACGGAAGTACAGGCATGGACTAGAGATGAGCGCCGGAAATTTTTCGGGTTTTGTGTTTTGGTTTTGGGTTCGGTTCTGCGGCCGTGTTTTGGGTTCGACCGCGTTTTGGCAAAACCTCACCGAATTTTTTTTGTCGGATTCGGGTGTGTTTTGGATTCGGGTGTTTTTTTCAAAAAACCCTAAAAAACAGCTTAAATCATAGAATTTGGGGGTCATTTTGATCCCAAAGTATTATTAACCTCAAAAACCATAATTTCCACTCATTTTCAGTCTATTCTGAATACCTCACACCTCACAATATTATTTTTAGTCCTAAAATTTGCACCGAGGTCGCTGTGTGAGTAAGATAAGCGACCCTAGTGGCCGACACAAACACCGGGCCCATCTAGGAGTGGCACTGCAGTGTCACGCAGGATGTCCCTTCCAAAAAACCCTCCCCAAACAGCACATGACGCAAAGAAAAAAAGAGGCGCAATGAGGTAGCTGTGTGAGTAAGATAAGCGACCCTAGTGGCCGACACAAACACCGGGCCCATCTAGGAGTGGCACTGCAGTGTCACGCAGGATGTCCCTTCCAAAAAACCCTCCCCAAACAGCACATGACGCAAAGAAAAAAAGAGGCGCAATGAGGTAGCTGACTGTGTGAGTAAGATAAGCGATCCTAGTGGCCGACACAAACACCGGGCCCATCTAGGAGTGGCACTGCAGTGTCACGCAGGATGTCCCTTCCAAAAAACCCTCCCCAAACAGCACATGACGCAAAGAAAAAAAGAGGCGCAATGAGGTAGCTGACTGTGTGAGTAAGATAAGCGACCCTAGTGGCCGACACAAACACCGGGCCCATCTAGGAGTGGCACTGCAGTGTCACGCAGGATGTCCCTTCCAAAAAACCCTCCCAAAACAGCACATGACGCAAAGAAAAAAAGAGGCGCAATGAGGTAGCTGACTGTGTGAGTAAGATAAGCGACCCTAGTGGCCGACACAAACACCGGGCCCATCTAGGAGTGGCACTGCAGTGTCACGCAGGATGTCCCTTCCAAAAAACCCTCCCCAAACAGCACATGACGCAAAGAAAAAAAGAGGCGCAATGAGGTAGCTGACTGTGTGAGTAAGATAAGCGACCCTAGTGGCCGACACAAACACCGGGCCCATCTAGGAGTGGCACTGCAGTGTCACGCAGGATGTCCCTTCCAAAAAACCCTCCCCAAACAGCACATGACGCAAAGAAAAAAAGAGGCGCAATGAGGTAGCTGACTGTGTGAGTAAGATAAGCGATCCTAGTGGCCGACACAAACACCGGGCCCATCTAGGAGTGGCACTGCAGTGTCACGCAGGATGTCCCTTCCAAAAAACCCTCCCCAAACAGCACATGACGCAAAGAAAAAAAGAGGCGCAATGAGGTAGCTGACTGTGTGAGTAAGATAAGCGACCCTAGTGGCCGACACAAACACCGGGCCCATCTAGGAGTGGCACTGCAGTGTCACGCAGGATGTCCCTTCCAAAAAACCCTCCCCAAACAGCACATGACGCAAAGAAAAAAAGAGGCGCAATGAGGTAGCTGACTGTGTGAGTAAGATAAGCGATCCTAGTGGCCGACACAAACACCGGGCCCATCTAGGAGTGGCACTGCAGTGTCACGCAGGATGTCCCTTCCAAAAAACCCTCCCCAAACAGCACATGACGCAAAGAAAAAAAGAGGCGCAATGAGGTAGCTGACTGTGTGAGTAAGATAAGCGACCCTAGTGGCCGACACAAACACCGGGCCCATCTAGGAGTGGCACTGCAGTGTCACGCAGGATGTCCCTTCCAAAAAACCCTCCCAAAACAGCACATGACGCAAAGAAAAAAAGAGGCGCAATGAGGTAGCTGACTGTGTGAGTAAGATAAGCGACCCTAGTGGCCGACACAAACACCGGGCCCATCTAGGAGTGGCACTGCAGTGTCACGCAGGATGTCCCTTCCAAAAAACCCTCCCCAAACAGCACATGACGCAAAGAAAAAAAGAGGCGCAATGAGGTAGCTGACTGTGTGAGTAAGATAAGCGACCCTAGTGGCCGACACAAACACCGGGCCCATCTAGGAGTGGCACTGCAGTGTCACGCAGGATGTCCCTTCCAAAAAACCCTCCCCAAACAGCACATGACGCAAAGAAAAAAAGAGGCGCAATGAGGTAGCTGACTGTGTGAGTAAGATAAGCGATCCTAGTGGCCGACACAAACACCGGGCCCATCTAGGAGTGGCACTGCAGTGTCACGCAGGATGTCCCTTCCAAAAAACCCTCCCCAAACAGCACATGACGCAAAGAAAAAAAGAGGCGCAATGAGGTAGCTGACTGTGTGAGTAAGATAAGCGACCCTAGTGGCCGACACAAACACCGGGCCCATCTAGGAGTGGCACTGCAGTGTCACGCAGGATGTCCCTTCCAAAAAACCCTCCCCAAACAGCACATGACGCAAAGAAAAAAAGAGGCGCAATGAGGTAGCTGACTGTGTGAGTAAGATAAGCGACCCTAGTGGCCGACACAAACACCGGGCCCATCTAGGAGTGGCACTGCAGTGTCACGCAGGATGTCCCTTCCAAAAAACCCTCCCCAAACAGCACATGACGCAAAGAAAAAAAGAGGCGCAATGAGGTAGCTGACTGTGTGAGTAAGATAAGCGACCCTAGTGGCCGACACAAACACCGGGCCCATCTAGGAGTGGCACTGCAGTGTCACGCAGGATGTCCCTTCCAAAAAACCCTCCCCAAACAGCACATGACGCAAAGAAAAAAAGAGGCGCAATGAGGTAGCTGACTGTGTGAGTAAGATAAGCGACCCTAGTGGCCGACACAAACACCGGGCCCATCTTGGAGTGGCACTGCAGTGTCACGCAGGATGTCCCTTCCAAAAAACCCTCCCCAAACAGCACATGACGCAAAGAAAAAAAGAGGCGCAATGAGGTAGCTGACTGTGTGAGTAAGATAAGCGACCCTAGTGGCCGACACAAACACCGGGCCCATCTAGGAGTGGCACTGCAGTGTCACGCAGGATGGCCCTTCCAAAAAACCCTCCCCAAACAGCACATGACGCAAAGAAAAATAAAAGAAAAAAGAGGTGCAAGATGGAATTGTCCTTGGGCCCTCCCACCCACCCTTATGTTGTTTAAACAAAACAGGACATGCACACTTTAACCAACCCATCATTTCAGTGACAGGGTCTGCCACACGACTGTTACTGATATGACGGGTTGGTTTGGACCCCCCCCAAAAAAGAAGCAATTAATCTCTCCTTGCACAAACTGGCTCTACAGAGGCAAGATGTCCACCTCATCATCATCCTCCGATATATCACCGTGTACATCCCCCTCCTCACAGATTATCAATTCGTCCCCACTGGAATCCACCATCTCAGCTCCCTGTGTACTTTGTGGAGGCAATTGCTGCTGGTCAATGTCTCCGCGGAGGAATTGATTATAATTCATTTTAATGAACATCATCTTCTCCACATTTTCTGGATGTAACCTCGTACGCCGATTGCTGACAAGGTGAGCGGCGGCACTAAACACTCTTTCGGAGTACACACTTGTGGGAGGGCAACTTAGGTAGAATAAAGCCAGTTTGTGCAAGGGCCTCCAAATTGCCTCTTTTTCCTGCCAGTATAAGTACGGACTGTGTGACGTGCCTACTTGGATGCGGTCACTCATATAATCCTCCACCATTCTTTCAATGGGGAGAGAATCATATGCAGTGCCAGTAGACGACATGTCCGTATCCGTAATCGTTGTCAGGTCCTTCAGTCCGGACCAGATGTCAGCATCAGCAGTCGCTCCAGACTGCCCTGCATCACCGCCAGCGGGTGGGCTCGGAATTCTGAGCCTTTTCCTCGCACCCCCAGTTGCGGGAGAATGTGAAGGAGGAGATGTTGACAGGTCGCGTTCCGCTTGACTTGACAATTTTCTCACCAGCAGGTCTTTCAACCCCAGCAGACTTGTGTCTGCCGGAAAGAGAGATCCAAGGTAGGCTTTAAATCTAGGATCGAGCACGGTGGCCAAAATGTAGTGCTCTGATTTCAACAGATTGACCACCCGTGAATCCTTGTTAAGCGAATTAAGGGCTCCATCCACAAGTCCCACATGCCTAGCGGAATCGCTCCGTGTTAGCTCCTCCTTCAATGTCTCCAGCTTCTTCTGCAAAAGCCTGATGAGGGGAATGACCTGACTCAGGCTGGCAGTGTCTGAACTGACTTCACGTGTGGCAAGTTCAAAGGGCATCAGAACCTTGCACAACGTTGAAATCATTCTCCACTGGGCTTGAGACAGGTGCATTCCACCTCCTATATCGTGCTCAATTGTATAGGCTTGAATGGCCTTTTGCTGCTCCTCCAACCTCTGAAGCATATAGAGGGTTGAATTCCACCTCGTTACCACTTCTTGCTTCAGATGATGGCAGGGCAGGTTCAGTAGTTTTTGGCGGTGCTCCAGTCTTCTGTACGTGGTGCCTGTACGCCGAAAGTGTCCCGCAATTCTTCTGGCCACCGACAGCATCTCTTGCACGCCCCTGTCGTTTTTTAAAAAATTCTGCACCACCAAATTCAAGGTATGTGCAAAACATGGGACGTGCTGGAATTTGCCCATATTTAATGCACACACAATATTGCTGGCGTTGTCCGATGCCACAAATCCACAGGAGAGTCCAATTGGGGTAAGCCATTCCGCGATGATCTTCCTCAGTTGCCGTAAGAGGTTTTCAGCTGTGTGCTTATTCTGGAAACCGGTGATACAAAGCGTAGCCTGCCTAGGAAAGAGTTGGCGTTTGCGAGATGCTGCTACTGGTGCCGCCGCTGCTGTTCTTGCGGCGGGAGTCCATACATCTACCCAGTGGGCTGTCACAGTCATATAGTCCTGACCCTGCCCTGCTCCACTTGTCCACATGTCCGTGGTTAAGTGGACATTGGGTACAACTGCATTTTTTAGGACACTGGTGAGTCTTTTTCTGACGTCCGTGTACATTCTCGGTATCGCCTGCCTAGAGAAGTGGAACCTAGATGGTATTTGGTAACGGGGGCACACTGCCTCAATAAATTGTCTAGTTCCCTGTGAACTAACGGCGGATACCGGACGCACGTCTAACACCAACATAGTTGTCAAGGCCTCAGTTATCCGCTTTGCAGCAGGATGACTGCTGTGATATTTCATCTTCCTCGCAAAGGACTGTTGAACAGTCAATTGCTTACTGGAAGTAGTACAAGTGGGCTTACGACTTCCCCTCTGGGATGACCATCGACTCCCAGCAGCAACAACAGCAGCGCCAGCAGCAGTAGGCGTTACACGCAAGGATGCATCGGAGGAATCCCAGGCAGGAGAGGAATCATCAGAATTGCCAGTGACATGGCCTGCAGGACTATTGGCATTCCTGGGGAAGGAGGAAATTGACACTGAGGGAGTTGGTGGGGTGGTTTGCGTGAGCTTGGTTACAAGAGGAAGGGATTTACTGGTCAGTGGACTGCTTCCGCTGTCGGCCAAAGTTTTTGAACTTGTCACTGACTTATTATGAATGCGCTGCAGGTGACGTATAAGGGAGGATGTTCCGAGGTGGTTAACGTCCTTACCCCTACTTATTACAGCTTGACAAAGGGAACACACGGCTTGACAAATGTTGTCCGCATTTCTGGTGAAATACTTCCACACCGAAGAGCTGATTTTTTTGGTATTTTCACCAGGCATGTCAACGGCCATATTCCTCCCACGGACAACAGGTGTCTCCCCGGGTGCCTGACTTAAACAAACCACCTCACCATCAGAATCCTCCTGGTCAATTTCCTCCCCAGCGCCAGCAACACCCATATCCTCCTCATCCTGGTGTACTTCAACACTGACATCTTCAATCTGACTATCAGGAACTGGACTGCGGGTGCTCCTTCCAGCACTTGCAGGGGGCGTGCAAATGGTGGAAGGCGCATGCTCTTCACGTCCAGTGTTGGGAAGGTCAGGCATCGCAACCGACACAATTGGACTCTCCTTGTGGATTTGGGATTTCGAAGAACGCACAGTTCTTTGCTGTGCTTTTTCCAGCTTGGGTCTTTTCATTTTTCTAGCGAGAGGCTGAGTGCTTCCATTCTCATGTGAAGCTGAACCACTAGCCATGAACATAGGCCAGGGCCTCAGCCGTTCCTTGCCACTCCGTGTGGTAAATGGCATATTGGCAAGTTTACGCTTCTCCTCCGACAATTTTATTTTAGGTTTTGGAGTCCTTTTTTTACTGATATTTGGTGTTTTGGATTTGACATGCTCTGTACTATGACATTGGGCATCGGCCTTGGCAGACGACGTTGCTGGCATTTCATCGTCTCGGCCATGACTAGTGGCAGCAGCTTCAGCACGAGGTGAAAGTGGATCTTGATCTTTCCCTAATTTTGGAACCTCAACATTTTTGTTCTCCATATTTTAATAGGCACAACTAAAAGGCACCTCAGGTAAACAATGGAGATGGATGGATACTAGTATACAATTATGGATGGACTGCCGAGTGCCGACACAGAGGTAGCTACAGCCGTGGACTACCGTACTGTACTGTGTCTGCTGCTAATATAGACTGGTTGATAATGAGATGTAGTATGTATGTATAAAGAAGAAAGAAAAAAAAAACACGGGTAGGTGGTATACAATTATGGACGGACTGCTGAGTGCCGACACAGAGGTAGCTACAGCCGTGGACTACCGTACTGTACTGTGTCTGCTGCTAATATAGACTGGATGATAATGAGATGTAGTATGTATAAAGAAGAAAAAAAAACCACGGGTAGGTGGTATACAATTATGGATGGACTGCCGAGTGCCGACACAGAGGTAGCTACAGCCGTGGACTACCGTACTGTACTGTGTCTGCTGCTAATATAGACTGGTTGATAATGAGATGTAGTATGTATGTATAAAGAAGAAAGAAAAAAAAACCACGGGTAGGTGGTATACAATTATGGACGGACTGCCGAGTGCCGACACAGAGGTAGCTACAGCCGTGGACTACCGTACTGTACTGTGTCTGCTGCTAATATAGACTGGATGATAATGAGATGTAGTATGTATAAAGAAGAAAGAAAAAAAAACCACGGGTAGGTGGTATACAATTATGGATGGACTGCCGAGTGCCGACACAGAGGTAGCTACAGCCGTGGACTACCGTACTGTACTGTGTCTGCTGCTAATATAGACTGGATGATAATGAGATGTAGTATGTATAAAGAAGAAAAAAAAAACCACGGGTAGGTGGTATACAATTATGGATGGACTGCCGAGTGCCGACACAGAGGTAGCTACAGCCGTGGACTACCGTACTGTACTGTGTCTGCTGCTAATATAGACTGGATGATAATGAGATGTAGTATGTATAAAGAAGAAAGAAAAAAAAAACACGGGTAGGTGGTATACAATTATGGACGGACTGCCGAGTGCCGACACAGAGGTAGCTACAGCCGTGGACTACCGTACTGTACTGTGTCTGCTGCTAATATAGACTGGTTGATAATGAGATGTAGTATGTATAAAGAAGAAAGAAAAAAAAACCACGGGTAGGTGGTATACAATTATGGATGGACTGCCGAGTGCCGACACAGAGGTAGCTACAGCCGTGGACTACCGTACTGTACTGTGTCTGCTGCTAATATAGACTGGATGATAATGAGATGTAGTATGTATAAAGAAGAAAGAAAAAAAAAACCACGGGTAGGTGGTATACAATTATGGATGGACTGCCGAGTGCCGACACAGAGGTAGCTACAGCCGTGAACTACCGTACTGTGTCTGCTGCGACTGGATGATAAATAATGATATAAAAAATATATATATATCACTACTGCAGCCGGACAGGTATATATTATATAATGACGGACCTGCTGGACACTGTCTGTCAGCAGAATGAGTTTTTTATAGAATAAAAAAACACCACACAAGTCACACGACGAGTGTTTAACTTTTTCAGGCAATCACAATATAGTATACTATACTGGTGGTCAGTGTGGTCAGGTCACTGGTCAGTCACACTGGCAGTGGCACTCCTGCAGCAAAAGTGTGCACTGTTTAATTTTAATAATATGTACTCCTGGCTCCTGCTATAACCTATAACTGCTCCCCAGTCTCCCCCACAATTAAGCTGTGTGAGCACAGTCAGATATTATACATAGATGATGCAGCACACTGGGCTGAGCACAGATATGGTATGTGACTGAGTCACTGTGTATCGTTTTTTTCAGGCAGAGAACGGATTATATTAAATAAAACTGCACTGGTGGTCACTGGTCAGTGGTCAGTCACTAGTAAACTCTGCACTCTCTAGTACTCCTAAGCTCCAGTAAATTAAGTGTCTCTGTCTCAATCTCACTCTCTCTCTTCTAATCTAAATGGAGAGGACGCCAGCCACGTCCTCTCCCTATCAATCTCAATGCACGTGTGAAAATGGCGGCGACGCGCGGCTCCTTATATAGAATCCGAGTCTTGCGATAGAATCCGAGCCTCGCGAGAATCCGACAGCGTCATGATGACGTTCGGGCGCGCTCGGGTTAACCGAGCAAGGCGGGAAGATCCGAGTCGCTCGGATCCGTGTAAAAAAAGCTGAAGTTCGGGCGGGTTCGGATTCCGAGGAACCGAACCCGCTCATCTCTAGCATGGACCCAGCGCCGCTGGCGGTGGCTTCAATTCTCAAATGTGTTGGACAGGTGTACGGGGGGGATTGCCCTTTCCGCCCCCATTTAAATCTGCCACTGACTAGCAGCCGGCCAGCCGCGGTTAGAGTCACCGGCAGCGGCTGCCGCCAAGAATATCCACGGCTGGCTGTGTGTGCAGCCCGGGCCCTCCACTCTGTCAGAGTGGCCGGGCCCGGGACAACTGTACACAGGGTACCCCCTTGATGGCGGTCCTGATCGGAATTGGAACACTAACTTTCAGTGTGCCGAGTGTCAAGCATCTGTTTTTTCCTTTATTGCTTCTCTCCCTGATGTCACATCAAGATCATACATGCCTCAGTTTCTTTCTAGGGGCCTGATTCAGAGAAGTATAGAAGTTCAATGTTGCATGTAAGCAGCATTGAATTTCTGTCCAATTTCTAGGAGGGGCATGCAGGAGATGTCTCAGTAGAAGAGACGCCTTCTGCACGTACTGTAGCTGCAGTTTCTATGGACCATTGGTCACGATTGTCCCACGATTGTTATTCAGGCAGCGGCAGAGGGGGACTACGGCGTTATCTCAAGGCCTGTTCTGCCCAGCCATAAATTCCCAATACTCTGGGAATCTGTGTGGTTCTCATTACCTGCGCCAAACTCTGAATCAGACCATAGGTCACTAAGCTATACAGTAGTGAAAACGTGATCCAAATTCATCCAGTAGTTTTTGCGTGATGTCGGTATGAACAGACAGACAAAAAATCCCACCCCACCCCACAATTTTTTTCAACTCCATAGTTCATAAACAGTCCGTAGAAGTATATTTCTAAAAAACAAAAATTGCTATGTACAGACACAACCCTTACAGTTTTATTATATGTATAGATTTACTACCAGTTATGTATATATTTACTCATTCACATCAGTCCCTTTCCCAGTGGAGCTTTCAACCTATGGACCATAAGAGATGGACGCAAGTCGCCAATGTGTATATCAGTACAAATCTCCATGGCTGCGACTTCTGCATATTTTCGCACAACTGCTGCGTATGGAATGTCCATCTCTGAATCAGGCCCTACATTCCCTATCACTTTTACAAACAGGCGTGGGCAAACTTCGGTCCTGATGGTTACTAACGTTCAGTATCTGATGGCCATCCCTAGCTAGCAGTATATTACACAAACTCCCAAGTTGGGTCCATGCATATACATATAGAACTAATCTCCTGATTCAGAGACGTATGTAAATCCAATGGTGATGTTTGTGGGACAGCACATACATAAGGCTTGTACTGTGCAGAACGGGTCCAGCAAAATCGCTTGCAGTTCCCCCAAGCCGCAGTATTATTGACATGCTGTGGACATTACGGGGAGGTGCTGCCTGCGTTTCCAGAAAATGGGTAATGTCGACCCTGTTTTAAGTGGCGAGGCAAGTGTCTGTGTATTCCGATGCAGATTTATAAGCGGGCAGGAGTTGGCCATTCTGGGGATACTTAGATTTACTCAGATGGCCGATAGTGCTGCCGTCATAAATGGGAAAAACAATTCCTACTATGGCGCCGCACAATGAAGCAGCATGAGATGGTACAGAATAGGTCACCAAACCTATAACATCATATGCAGAAGAAAAGGTACAATCTCACTCGCGCTCAAAAATGTCACAAACTTTTGATGGTCCTCAGTGTGATGATTTCACAATGTAATCAAAAGGTGTAATGTCCGATGGTGTCACATGAAAATAAAAATCATAAAATAGTGTATGGCATGTATGATATTGGTCTGACAACCTAAACCCATACCTCTGAGCCCACTGTGTTTTGATATCCAGGTTACATCTTCAAGTGGATTGTGTTTAACATCAATATGGTACGGGTGTCCAGTCCAATTGTATGTATTTCTAATAAATACTTTTGGATTCTGATATGGGCCCTCATTCCGAGTTGTTCGCTCGCAAGCTGCTTTTAGCAGCTTTACACACGCTAAGCCGCCGCCTACTGGGAGTGAATCTTAGCTTCTTAAAATTGCGAACGAAAGATTCTCAAAATTGCGATTACACACCTCTTAGCAGTTTCTGAGTAGCTTCAAACTTACTCGGCATCTGCGATCAGTTCAGTGCTTGTCGTTCCTGGTTTGACGTCACAAACACACCCAGCGTTCGCCCAGACACTCCTCCGTTTCTCCAGCCACTCCCGCGTTTTTCCCAGAAACGGTAGCGTTTTTTCGCACACACCCATAAAACGGGCAGTTTCCGCCCAGAAACACCCACTTCCTGTCAATCACATTACGATCACCAGAACGAAGAAAAAAAAAGAGTAAAATTCCTAACTGCATAGCAAATCTACTTTGTGCAGTCGCACTGCGGACATTGCGCATGCGCACTAAGCGGAAAATCGCTGCGATGCGAAAAAATTAACCGAGCGAACAACTCGGAATGAGGGCCCTGGTCCTTTTCTGGTTCCATACATATGATATGAGAGACACCAGTTCCCATTAATATCCAGTGAGGACATAATAGAAGTCCAAAGAAACCTTTATGTGCTTCACATCCATTTGTTACAAGTAATCATACATGTAAGAATCTGCTCAAGTTTGCATCTATCACCACTTTGGGTGTAAAAGAAGGAGAGACTTTGAAATTGGATTGGGACTATCCACACACGCTTCCTTCCTTTCCCTCAATCACCGACTGGCGGAACTGTGTTCATTTACAGTATTACACAATTTAATGATTTTTTATTTTCATGTGACCACCATAGGACATTACACCGTTTGATCACATTGTGAAATCATCACACTGAGGTCCATCAAAAGGAGCGCATATGAAAGTGCTGCCATCATGACCGATGAGTACATCTTCGGTGGCAGCACTTGGATCTGCGATGCTGGGAAGAGGCCTCCTCTAGGCATTAGCATATTTTTGCACTGCAGCTGTGCAAAACAGTCAGTCGCTGAATCAGACCCAAAATGTATATCTGTACTTTCTCCAGTAAATGAGGAACACGGCAAGCCTCGGAGGGTTTATATGTGACACCTGCTCACAACACAGGGTGAAAAATGCAATTTCTCAAAAGGAACTTATTCTCTTTAAATTGTCAAACATTGCGGTAAATGTATTCAGGGTCGGACTGGCCCACAGGGGAACAAGGGAAACCCCTGGTGGGCCCCACTGCCTGTAGGCCCTCATCCTCCTCTAGGGATCAGGTTCTAGACTTTATCCAGGTGCACTTGAATTGTGCATCATACATATGTTACATTATATACTTCACAAGAATATGGTTTATTATATATTTACCAGGGGGTAGAGTATTACCAGGCACTGGTTATTATGGTAATTCTCTTCCTGCTTCGCCTCTATACCGAGGCGAAGCAACAGTGGCAAGATGTATCATCATCTTGTTTGCCAAAGTGGGTGAGTGAAAACTGGCATCCGCAGCCAGGTAAGAGTGGCCGTGTATGGGGTAATGACACCTGCAGCTGTGGAAATCAAAAGGTGCAGGAACGGTCAGTGCCACTGACCGTTCGCCAACACACTTCAGCGCTTTATCTTACAGATAGCAGTGCTGATAATGACAGGGGCACATAGCGCCCCTCTCACCTTGCTCACGCTGCCGCTGTAATACATGGGGAGAAGCCGTATCAGTACACATAATGTGCGCTGATTCCACTTTCCCCCATAACGAAGGATAATACATTTACTCCATAGTCCAATGTGAACATGAGTGATGTGATAAGGATTTTTCTTTCACACATGCATCAAAATGTGTATATACAAAATATGCTCATTGTAATAGCTGGTTTATTTATTATATTAGTAAACTGCCTCATGTAAGGGTTTTACATCAGTCAATGCAATATAACTGCACAATTCACCTCTATTTATAAAACAGATTAAGGGGCTAATTCAGGTTGGATAGCAAATTCTGATAACTAGCAGAATTCGTATCCTTTGTATCGCATGCTGGGGGCCGCCCATCGCAGGGCAAGGCCGCCCAGCATGCTGACCGGAGCCTCCCCCAGTTGAACAAGCAGAAATTGCAGAGCGTTCGCAATTTCTGCTTGTTAGCAGAAACTGTGGATGCCTCCTGCTTAGCTGCGGCCGCAGGAGACTCGCCGCCAGTTTCCTGATCGCAGCGGCTGCGTGTGACATCACGCAGCCACCGTGATCACGCCCACAACACGCCCCCGCTCGTACGCATCCGCCACCATTCACGACGCACCGCCCCCCGCAAAGCTCTGTCTCCTCCCTGGAAATGGAGCGTTGCCGTCCTCCCTCCCCCGCCACGCCTCTTCCTGATTGACAGGCATAGGCGATCGCAAGAGCCCGCATCTTTTCAGCAAATAATCTGGTTGGATCGCACGCTGCGATCCAACCTGAATTAGCCCCTAAGGCAAAATCTACACTTTTATGAACACGAGAAAGGGCTTTAAATCATTGCGTTCAGCTACATATATGTTAATATCATCAGACATACTTATTATAATAACTGTATTTCCATCAAACACTGCCCCTGATGCTCAGTAACTGTGCAGGTATACATAGCACCATGTTAATTGTCAGCGAGTATGGTGGGTACTCATTAGTGTTATACAGTGATGTAGGGATTACTGCTGTGAGACTGGTTAGTGGCATTAGAGTAGAATAACAATTAGCCTGGAAGGTGCTGCACTGACACATTCCAGCAGAGCTTCCCCCCCAGCTCCCCCTCCCTGCTGACCCATCAGATCTCAAGGCCTCGCCCGCCTGGTCGCAGAACTAAGTGCTGCTGCTGAGTCCCACTTTCCATCTGGGCGGGGGTGATGGAGGCCAGGTGGCTGCCATTGGGAGCTGTCTGTCACTGGGTCTTGTAATGGGATGGGGGTTGGGGGGTGCAGCTGCGAGACCCCCTCTATACAATAGCTCTGGACAGCTGTGAGGGGCAGCTAGGATTCTTCTCATACCGGCCAGCCAGCTCCTGTGACAGCTCAGCAGCACCTGGGGACAGCCAGTTACAGCCCTTTAGGGCTAGAGAGGGACACTACCTCACTTTAGGGATTAGCATTAAGCACACCAGTATATTACTTACCAATCTCCTTGCTAGAGAGGCCAACACTGCTGTGCAAAGCAAGAAGATGTGCTAACCACACATTACATTTCATTACAGGTTAAACCTTAATGAACCTGATGTATCAACAGTTATTTGCGTTGAAAAAAATAAAAAAATGTCAGTTTTCTATACTTTTTGCATTTTTTGAGTTTCGTCTGAATGTATGTAGGTTTTTCGATTTTATTTATTGGGGTTTTTTACGCTAAATTATACTTTTCGAGTTTTTTTGCAAACTTTTCCAACTTCTATTAAAAATGAATGGGAACCTTATGTATCATTGGTTTTTCGTGTAAATTGTCTGAACCTTTTCATAACTTTTTTTCGCCAGCTTTTACTGCCGAGTTTTGTAATAGGCAATGATTGTTCTAGTAGTTACACCTGTAACGTGTTTTTTTACTAAAAGAATATGCTTACATTTTTTTCAATTATACATATATATGTTGAACTAGTTTAAAAATGTTGTACTTATATTCACTATATGTACACTTATAAATCTGTATTATATTTATATGAAAATCTCTCTCGTGTGTGTGTGTGTGTATGTATACATATTAGAGATGTGCAGCGGGCATTTTTTCGTGTTTTGGTTTTGGATTCGGATCCGAATCGTGTTTTGGATTCGGACGCGTTTTGGCAAAACCACCCTTTCGGATTTTTGTCAGATTCGGATGCGTTTTGGATTCGGCTGTTTAAAAAAAAAAACTCAAATAAAGCTTAAATCATAGAATTTGGGGGTAATATTGATCCTATAGTATTATTAACCTCAATAACCATAATTTCCACTCATTTCCAGTCTATTCTGAACACCTCACAATATTATTTTTAGTCCTAAAATTTGCACTGACGTCGCTGGATGACTAAAATAAGCGACCCCAGTGGGCGGCACAAACACCTGGCCCATCTAGGAGTGGCACTGCAGTGTCAGACAGGATGGCACTTCAAAAAATAGTCCCCAAACAGCACATGATGCAAAGATAAATAAAAAAGAGGTGCAAGATAGAATTGTCCTTGGGCCCTCCTACCCACCCTTATGTTGTATAAACAGGACATGCACACTTTAACAAACCAATCATTTCAGCGACAGGGTCTGCCACACGACTGTGGCTGAAATGACTGGTTGGTTTGGGCCCCCAACAAAAAAGAAGCAATCAATCTCTCCTTGCACAAACTGGCTCTACAGAGGCAAGATGTCCACCTCATCCTCATCCTCCGATTCCTCACCCCTTTCACTGTGTACATCCTCCTCCTCCTCACAGAGTATTAATTCATCGCCACTGGAATCCACCATCACAGGTCCCTGTGTACTTTCTGGAGGCAATTGCAGGTAAATGTCTCCATGGAGGAATTTATAATTAATTTTGATGAACGTCATCTTCTCCACATTTAGTGGAAGTAACCTCCTACGCTGATCGCTGACAAGGTGACCGGCTGCACTAAACACTCTTTCGGAGTACACACTGCAGGGGGGGGGCAACTTAGGTATAATAAAGCCAGTTTGTGCAAGAGCCTCCAAATTGCCTCATTTTCCTGCCAGTATACGTACGGACTGTCTGACATGCCTACTTGGATGCTGTCACTCATATAATCCTCCACCATTATGTCAATGGTGACAGAATCATATGCAGTGACAGCAGACGACATGTCAGTAATCGTTGGCAGGTCCTTCAGTCCAGACCAGATGTCACCACTTGCTCCTGACTGCCCTGCATCACCGCCAGCTGGTGGTTTTGGAAATGTTATCCTTTTCCTGGCAGTTCCACTGGCGGTAGAAAATGAAGGAGGAGCTGTTGGCGGGTCACGTTCCACTTGACTTGACAATTGTCTCACCAGCAGGTCTTTGAACCTCTGCAGACTTGTGTCTGCCAGAAAGAGAGATACAATGTAGGCTTTAAACCTAGGATCAAGCGCGGTTGCCAAAATGTAGTGCTCTGATTTCAACAGATTGACCACCCGTGAATCCTGGTTAAGTGAATGAAGGGCTCCATCCACAAGTCCCACATGCCTAGCGGAATCGCTCCGTTTTAGCTCCTCCTTCAATCTCTCCAGCTGCTTCTGCATAGCCTGATGAGGGGAATGACCTGACTTAGGCTGGCAGTGTCTGAACTGACTTCACGTGTGGCAAGTTCAAAGGGTTGGAGAACCTTGCACAACATGAAAATCATTCTCCACTGCGCTTGAGTCAGGTGCATTCCCCCTCCTTTGCCTATATCGTAGGCAGATGTATAGGCTTGAATGGCCTTTTGCTGCTCCTCCATCCTCTGAAGCATATAGAGTGTTGAATTCCACCTTGTTACCACCTCTTGCTTCAGCTGATGGCAGGGCATGTTCATGAGTGTTTGCTGGCACTCTAGTCTTCGGCACGCGGTGGCTGAATGCCGAAAGTGGGCCGCAATTTTTCGGGCCACCGACAGCATCTCCTGCACACCCCCGTCGTTTTTCAAAAAATTATGCACCACCAAATTAATTGTATGTGCAAAACATGGGACGTGCTGGAATTTGCCCACATGTAATGCACGCACAATGGGGGTAATTCCAGGTTGATCGCTGCAGGAATTCTGTTAGCAATTGGGCAAAACCATGTGCACTGCAGGGGGGACAGATATAACATGTGCAGAGAGAGAGAGATTTGATCAATCTGCAATCTAATTTGCAGTGTAAAAATAAAGCAGCCAGTATTTACCCTGCACAGAAACAAAATAACCCACCCAAATCTAACTCTCTCTGCAAATGTTATATCTGCCCCCCCTGCAGTGCACATGGTTTTGCCCAACTGCTAAAAAATTTCCTGCTGCGATCAACTTGGAATTACCCCCAATATTGGTGGCGTTGTCCGATATCACAAATCCCCAGGAGAGTCCAATTGGGGTAAGCCAATCTGCGATGATGTTCCTCAGTTTCCGTAAGAGGTTGTCAGCTGTGTGCCTCTTATGGAAAGTGGTGATACAAAGCGTAGCCTGCCTAGGAACGAGTTGGCGTTTGCGAGATGCTGCTACTGGAGCCGCCGCTGTTGTTGCTGCGCGAGGCAATACATCTACCCAGTGGGCTGTCACAATCATATAGTCCTTAGTCTGCCCTGCTCCACTTGTCCACATGTCCGTGGTTAAGTGGACAGTGGGTACAACTGCATTTTTTAGGACACTGAGGACACTTTTTCTGACATCTGTGTACATTCTCGGTATCGGCTGCCTAGAGAAGTGGAACCTAGATGGGATATTGTACCGGGGACACACTACCTCAAGCAATTCTCTAAGTCCCTGTGACCTAACAGTGAATACCGGACGCACGTCTAACACCAACATAGTTGTGAAGGCCTGAGCTATTCGCTTTGCAACAGGATGACTGCTGTGATATTTCATCTTCCTTGCAAAGGACTGTTGGAAGTAGTACAAGTGGTCTTCCGACTTCTCCTCTGGGATGATGATCGACTCCAGCAGCAACAACAGCAGCACCAGCAGCAACAGCAGCAGTAGGCGTTCCACTCAAGGATCCATTGGAGGAATCCCAGTTAGGAGAGGACTCATCAGACTTGCCAGTGACATGGCCTGCAGGACTATTGGCGTTCCTGTCTAAGGAGGAAATTGAAATTGAGAGAGTTGGTGGTGTGGTTTGCAGGAGCTTGGGTACAAGAGGAAGAAGGTATTTAGTTGTCAGTGGACTGCTTCCGCTGTTACCCAAAGTTTTTGAACTTGTCAATGACTTCTGATGAATGCGCTCCAGGTGACGTATAAGGGAGGATGTTCCTAGGTGGTTAACGTCCTTACCCCTACTTATTACAGCTTGACAAATGCAACACACGGCTTGACACCTGTTGTCCGCATTTCTTTGTATTTTGACCAGGCATCCCACAGACAACAGGTGTCTCCCCAGGTGCCTGACTTAAACAAACCACCTCACCATCAGAATCCTCCTCGTTAATTTCCTCCTCAGCGCCAGCAACACCCATATCCTCATCCTGGTGTACTTCAACAGTGACATCTTCAATTTAAATATCAGGAACTGGACTGTGGGTGCTCCTTCCAGCACTTGCAGGGGGCGTGCAAATGGTGGAAGGAGCCACCTCTTCCCGTCCAGTGTTGGGAAGGTCAGGCATCGCAACCGACACAATTGGACTCTCCTTGGGGATTTGTGATTTAGATGAACGCACAGTTCTTTGCTGTGCTTTTGCCAGCTGAACTCTTTTCATTTTTCTAGCGGAAGGATGAGTGCTTCCATCGTCATGTGAAGCTGAACCACTAGTCATGAGGAACATAGGAGAGGGCCTTAGCCCTTTCCTTGCCACTCCGTGTCATAAATGGCATATTGGCAAGTTTACGCTTCTCCTCAGACGATTTTAATTTAGATTTTTGGGTCATTTTACTGAACTTTTGCTTTTTGGATTTGACATGCTCTCTACTATGACATTGGGCATCGACCTTGGCAGACGACGTTGATGGCATTGAATCGTCTCTGCCATGACTAGTGGCAGCAGCTTCAGCGCTAAGTGGAAGTGGATCTTGATCTTTCCCTATTTTACCCTCCACATTTTTGTTCTCCATTTTTTAATGTGTGGAATTATATGCCAGTAATATATCTGGAATTAGATGGTGGTAATGTCTGGAATTAGATACCACTAGATAGATACCAGATACCACTGTGACTGGAATGATGATGACCTATGCACAGTGACAGGACACTACCACAGCACCCTACAGCAGCAAGATGCAGCACAAGACACTGAGCACTGACCAGTGATCCTGAGCACTGATGATACTTCTGAGCTCTGATACTGAGCACTGATGATACTATGGAGAACTGACTGAGCAGCACGATTAGCACAAGACATTGTACTAGTATTAGTAATGTAGTATTACTGAGCACCACAAGACAATGAGCACTGATACTGAGCACTGATGATACTGAGCACTGATGATACTACAGAGAACTGACACTGAGCAGCACGATTAGCACAAGACACTGTACTAGTATTAGTAATGTAGTATTTCTGAGCACCACAAGACAATGAGCACTGATACAGAGCACTGATGATACTGAGCACTGATGATAATGAGCACTGATGATACTACGGAGAACTGACAATGAGCAGCATGATGCAGCACAAGAGACACTGTACTAGTATTGCTGAGCAGCACAAAAGCACTCTGGAATTGTCACCCCCAGATACCACTGTGACTGGAATGATGATGACCGATGCAGTCACAGGACACTACTACCACAGCACCCTACAGCAACAAGATGAAGCACAAGAGAGACACTGTACTAGTATTGCTGAGCAGCAATAAGCACTGATACTGAGCACTGATACTGAGATTTGACACTGAGAGAACGTAGCCACGTTCTCTCTGTACCCTCTACAATGCACGAGTGAAAATGGTGGCGACGCGCGTCTCTTTATATGGAATCCGAATCCCGCGGCACCGTGGAGAGGAGGGGGCCCACCCATAGTCTGCACATGGGCCCCCTCCTCTCTTAAAATGCCTCATTGGCAGCCACCACTGGTCATAATATATAAAAATGTGCATAGTGAGTACGTCCCACAGTGTGTGCAGTTGCAGGACTGATTGAGCAACACATTACTGGATGGTGACAGGGAGGTGGCTATTCAGACATATGAAGCTCTAGAGACTTATTATGGGTGTGTTGCAGGAGTGGCTTCAGACTCACACATATAATCGCGTACATTGGAGGCCATACTCTGACGGAGATTCTGCACATAGCATAGGGCTGATGCAAGTCGCGATGGTGCTTCCGATGGTTGCGATTGCAGCTGCTCAAAGCGGGCGTCCCGGCACCCTAGCACAGTCAGACACACAGGAAGGGCTTTTACTACCATTAGCATAAAGTTGCAGACATGACTACAGCATAAGACACTAACACTATCACATACATTTGTGCCTGTAGTTTACACCAATGAGTAGGATAACGTGAAAAAGATCTGCAAGTGCCACTAGTAATACTGATCTGGCTCATGTAGAAATTCTGTGATTAATCAGGTCACACCATCTTCTGTGTCACATACTATGACTGCGTCTGTCATTGCTGGTATCTCTGGGTAGTGTGGCTACTAATGGTGTCCTAGACAACTAATGGAGTGTACGTTGCCAGTATAATCTAATTTTGTAGCATTGATGGGCTCAGTAGCTCCACACTACATTTACCACACTACGTGACACTGCACTAAGCATGGCTCTTCTCATTTGTATAAAATAATTACTATGATACCATGGGCAAGCCCCTACTCTCTCCAGCGCTAGTTAAACCCCCTAACTGGGCACTGATGCAGTATCTGTGCCTCCCCCACACCTATGTGCCCAGGGTGGCAGCACAAGTTGCACCATGCTTAGTATTGCCCTGAAATATTGATCATTAATATACTATACATAGCTGGGATGTGATATGATATGTCAGCCAACATCATGTTGATATTCAGAATCTCGACATGAGAATGTTGACATGGTCCTAATTTTGACAATGACAATATCAACATTCATTATTTCACTGATAAAATGTTGAAATATCTGGCGGGATGTAATGCAGTCCGAGATCGCCGGAGTTGCGGGATGCTGGCTGATCTTGAATGTTTTTTAAAGGGAAAATCACTTACAACAAGGCATAGTTTTGCCTTGTGATTGTCCCTTTAAAAAAACGCCCGAGATCATCCGGCATCCTTCACCTCCGGCGATCTCGGACTGTATTACATACTGCCGATTGTTTCTGGTAGCCCCAGAGCCTGATCAACCAATAGGCTGATCAGCCTGCTGCCTGGAGCATTGGGTCCTGGGGGGCCGCAGCGTCGGCACAATAGATTAATTAGGTTTCCTTTTTTTCTCTCTTTTTTTTTACCTCTAAGCGGTGATGACGACGCTCATTTCTGCCATCGCCGCTCATCTGCCCTAAGCTTTCATCGCGGCTGCCCCTGGTTTCAAGGGGGCGGGCCTGTCTGTCACTGACACCCAGACTAAGATATGCAGGCAGCAAACAGCAAATCCGATACTGTTAGCTGCCCTAGTGTGGTAGTTACTCGGTATGACGAGATCAGGCTAAGCACACAGACTGCACCTGCAGCTAACAGCATCGCTTATGCTGCCGGCTGCCTGCTGTGAAGACCTAAAGAATTAAGAAGAAATACAATTTGTATCAGCAAACAATAATTGAATCTTTGGTAAATTTTGACTCCTAATTACAGATTTTTAGCTGAATATGAGCAAAAAAACTGGTGGTGGGGAAGGGGGGACAACCACTTCTGTATAAGCCTAGGGCGCCTGGAACTCTTAATCAGGCCCTGGGTGGCCCTGAGGTGAGTTTTCTGCTCCCACCAACTTTAGCAGCTCCAGCAGCATCTTCTGGGTCCCAGCGGTCATGTGAGTGTGACTTCCAGTGCAGACATCCAATGGAGCTACAGTTCCAGGGAGTCTTCTCCACCTATCCCTAACCATCCCCCTAGTATTCTCCCACTAATCCTTCCCCCGTCCTTACCTCCACTGGTATTCTCCCCCCAATCCCTTCCTCTAAACCTCCCCCTCTAATCCCTCCTGTAACCCTCCCCCTAGTACTCTGCTCTCCCACTAATCCATCCCCCTAACTCCCCCTCTATCCTTAACCCTCCTCCCATCCCTTCTGTAACCCTCCCCCAGTGCCTAATCCTAACCATCCCTGCCTAACCCTAATGTTGATATTCTGACAATGTTGACATTTCACTTGTTGACATCCTGAGAATGTCAACATGTTGCCTGGTGGTGTGGCTTGCAGGAACTTGGGTACAACAGGAAGAAGGTTGTCAGCGGTGTGGCTTTTATGGAAACCGGTGATACACAGCGTAGCCTGCCTAGGAACGAGTTGGCGTTTGTGAGATGCTGCTACTGGTGCCGCTGTTGTTGTTGCTGCGGGAGGCAATACATCTACCCAGTGGGCTGTCACAGTCATATAGTCCTTAGTCTGCCCTGCTCCACTTGTCCACATGTCCGTGGTTAAGTGGACACTGGATACAACCACATTTTTCAGTACACTGAAGACAATTTTCTTAATGTTAAAAAAAGGGTTTGTTTGGGGTTTACTGGGCGCTTCAAAAGACTCTGTGGCAGCCTCGTTACTTCTAAAGGACTTATCCCAGACAGTCCAAATGCTTGTAAGAGAGGTGTGGTGAAGAAGAAGATGGCGCTATTGGGTCTAGGTGAGGAAATAGGTGAATAAGGGAAAATACTTATCCTATGGGTATGTCTCTATCATCCCACTTTAGGTCTTCTTTGGTAGATGCTCTCAGGTTGAGGTTGTATATGAAAAATAAACACAAGATGGAATCATGTGTAGAAACTACCTGATTCAATAGTTCTACAAATTTTGGTGTTCTGAATAATTCTGCAGATATTTGAAGAATCAGGTACTAATACATTCAACAGTAGTGGTCTATTAAAAGAGTACCTATATTAAACTCTTTATCTGCATATTTATGACACAGAAAATGAAGAATCTCCTTACAAAGACAAAATGTAGGTTAAATGATTACCACTAGTCAGGTGATAGTGTGAAGCGCTCCTTAGCGTACCTCACTTACTCAGTGAGATGATGTTAAACACATATCATGGTATCTTTATCATATGGTGCAGAGGTATGGCATACCGTTACTCACGGTGTAAAAGCTTTTATCCCTCTCATCAAGGTTTCTTTTCATCAGCCAGACGAAGGTGATTAATTAAAAAATCACAGGAATTTATTGATACATAAAATAGTGGTAAAAACAAAGGCTGATTTTTATCAGCATTAATTCATGGAGGTGTGTGATCCTAGGGAAGGGGACCCCTCTGGGGAGCAAGGTTCCGGTTCAATGCTCCACAAACGAATTGGTAATAAAATTAATAAATAGAAAGCGGGGTCTTACCTTACCAGGATCACACAGCAAATCCAGAGCCAATGCCTCCTTAGAGCCAACGCGTTTCGAGCCTTCTAGGACTCTTTTTCAAGGCATAAGGGTACATGCTGCCTGGTCCCATTTTTATACCAAAACGGGTCCCAGGTAGTGACATCACTTCCGGTTCCGGTTACCGGAAACGGGAGCGTGTTTGGTGAATTCTGTTTTGTTTGGAGAAACATTCTGTGTTTTTAGACACAGATGTTTCAACTAAGGAGATAGGCAATAGAGTCTTTGTTTTTAACAGTCTCCGAGATGCCCGGAACCGGAAGTGATGACCCCGCTTTCTATTTATTAATTTTATTACCAATTCGTTTGTGGAGCATTGAACCGGAACCTTGCTCCCCAGAGGGGTCCCCTTCCCTAGGATCACACACCTCCATGAATTAATGCTGATAAAAATCAGCCTTTGTTTTTACCACTATTTTATGTATCAATAAATTCCTGTGATTTTTTAATTAATCACCTTCGTCTGGCTGATGAAAAGAAACCTTGATGAGAGGGATAAAAGCTTTTACACCGTGAGTAACGGTATGCCATACCTCTGCACCATATGATAAAGATACCATGATATGTGTTTAACATCATCTCACTGAGTAAGTGAGGTACGCTAAGGAGCGCTTCACACTATCACCTGACTAGTGGTTATCATTTAACCTACATTTTGTCTTTGTACGGAGATTCTTCATTTTCTGTGTCATAAATATGCAGATAAAGAGTTTAATATAGGTACTCTTTTAATAGACCACTACTGTTGAATGTATTAGTACCTGATTCTTCAAATATCTGCAGAATTATTCAGAACACCAAAATTTGTAGAACTATTGAATCAGGTAGTTTCTACACATGATTCCATCTTGTGTTTATTTTTCATATACAACCTCAACCTGAGAGCATCTACCAAAGAAGACCTAAAGTGGGATGATAGAGACATACCCATAGGATAAGTATTTTCCCTTATTCACCTATTTCCTCACCTAGACCCAATAGCGCCATCTTCTTCTTCACCACAATTTTCTTAATGTCCCTGTACAGTTCGGGAATCGCTTGCCTAGTGAAGTGGAATCTAACGGTATTTGGTACTGGGGACACAGTACGTCCATCAACTGTCTAAATCCCACTGCACTAATGGCGGATACCGGATGCACGTCGAACACCAGCATAGTTGTCAAGGCCTCAGTAATCCACTTTGCAACAGGGTGACTCTTGTCATATTTCCTCTTCCTCACAAAGGACTGTTGGACAGTCAATTGCTTACTGGAAGTGGTACAAGTGGTCTTCCGACTTCCCCTCTGGGATGACAATCGACTCCCAGCAGCAACAACAGCAGCAGCAGCAGTAGGCATACCACTCAAGGATCCTCCGGAGGAATCCCGGTTAGGAGAGGATTCGTCAGTCATGCCAGTGACATGGCCTGCAGGACTACTTACGTTCCTGACTGAGGAGGAAATTGACGTTGAGGGAGTTGGTGGTGTGGCTTGCAGGAGCTTGGGTACAACAGGAAGAAGGGATTTAGGTGTCAGTGGACTGCTTACGCTCTTACCCAAAGTTTCTGAACTTGACAATGACTTCTGATGAATGCGCTGCAGGTGACGTATAAGGGAGGATGTTCCTAGTTGGTTAATGTCTTTACCCCTTGTTATTACGGATTGACAAAGGCAACACATGGCTTGACACCTGTAGTCCGGATTTGTGAAAAAATAATTCCACACCGAAGAGGTGGCCTTTTTGGTATTTTGCCCAGGCATGACAATGGGCTTTCTCATCCCATGGACAACAACTGTCCACACTGGTGCCTTATTCGAGCAAACCACATCACCATCAGAATCCTCATCGTCAACTTCCTCCTCAGCGCCAACTACACCCATATCCTCCTCATCCTTGTGTACGTCTACAGTGACATCCTTAATCTCAATATCACCAACTGGACTGGCGGTGCTCTTCCCAGCACTTGCAGGGGGTGTGCAAATGGTGGTAGGAGCCTTCTCTTTCCATACAGTCTTGGGAAGATTAGGCCTAGACATCGCAACCGCGGACACACTTGGACTCTCCTTGGGGATTTGTATATCTCTGAACACACAGTTGTTTTTCCCGTGCTTTAACAAGCTTATTTTTTAAAAAATTTTCTAGAGGGAGGAGGGCTTCCATCCTAATGAGAAGCTGAGCCACCAGTCATGAAGGCCAAGGCCTTAGCCTTTCCTTGCCGCTTCATGTAGTGAATGGCATATTGCCAATTTTAAGTTTCTCGTCACATAATTTCTTTTTTTTCCTGATTATTAATTTGTGCTTCTTGGATTTTACATGCCCTCTATGACATTGGGCATCGGCCTTAGCAGACTACGTTGATTGCATCGTCAATGTCATGACTGGTGGCAGCTGCAGTTTCAGTCCTAGTACTAGGAACTGGAAGTTGTTACTGATCTTCCACTATTTTTTCCTCCAAATTGTTGTTCTGCAATTGCCAGGACAGCATCCCTTTATTATTACAGCACACTAACAGTGCCCCTTTATTTTCACAGCACCCCTGTATTCTTACAGCATACAGGACCAGTGTGTTTTTATATGAACAACAGAAGCACCCCTGATTTTTAAAGCATACAGGGCCATTGTAATATTATTTTCACAGCAGCACCCCTATATTGGACCAGTGTGCTTTTATTTGAACAACAGAAGCACCCCTGAATTTTTTACAGCATACAGGGCCAGTGTAATATTATTTTAACGGCAGCACCCCTATATTTTTTACAGCATACAGGACCAGTGTGCTTTTATTTGAACAACAGAAGCACCCCTGAATTTTTACAGCATACAGGGCCAGTGTAATATTATTTTAACAGCAGCACCCCTATATTTTTACAGCATACAGGACCAGTTTGCTTTTATTTGTACAACAGAAGCACCCCTGAATTTTTACAGCCTACATGGCCAGTGTAATATTATTTTAACAGCAGCACCCCTATATTTTTTACAGCATACAGGACCAGTGTGCTTTTATTTGAACAACAGAAGCACCCCTGAATTTTTACAGCATACAGGGCCAGTGTAATGTTATTTTAACAGCAGCACCCCTATATTTTAACAGCATACAGTACCAGTGTGCTTTTATTTTAACAACTGCAACGCTGACTTTTTACAGCATAAGGGCCAGTGTAATATTATTTTAACAGCAGCACCCCTATATTGGACCAGTGTGCTTTTATTTGTACAACAGAAGCACCCCTGAATTTTTACAGCATACAGGGCCAGAGTAATATTATTTTAACAGCAGCACCCTTATATTTTTACAGCAAACAGGACCAGTGTGCTTTTATTTGAACAACAGAAGCACTCCTGAATTTTTACAGCATACAGGGCCAGTGTAATATTATTTTAACAGCAGCACCCCTATATTGGACCAGTGTGCTTTTATTTGAAAAACAGAAGCACCCCTGAATTTTTACAGCATACAGGGCCAGTGTCATATTATTTTAACAGCAGCACCCCTATGTTTTTTACAGCATACAGGACCAGTGTGCTTTTATTTGAACAACAGAAGCACCCCTGAATTTTTACAGCATACAGGGCCAGTGTAATATTATTTTAACAGTAGTACCCCTATATTTTTACAACATACAGGACCAGTGTGCTTTTATTTGAACAACAGAAGGACCCCTGAATTTGTACAGCATACAGGGCCAGTGTAATATTATTTTAACAGCAGCACCCCTATATTTTTTACAGCATACAGGACCAGTGTGCTTTTATTTGAACAACAGAAGCACCCCTGAATTTTTACAGCATACAGGGCCAGTGTAATATTATTTTAACAGCAGCACCCCTATATTGGACCAGTGTGCTTTTATTTGAACAACAGAAGCACCCCTGAATTTTTACAGCATACAAGTGCAGTGTAATATTATTTTAACAGCAGCACCTTTATATTTTTACAGGATACAGGACCAGTGTGTTTTTATTTGTACAACAGAAGCACCCCTGAAGTTTTACAGCATACAGGGCCAGTGTAATATTATTTTAACAGCAGCACCCCTATATTTTTACAGCATACAGGACCAGTGTGCTTTTATTTGAACAACAGAAGCACCCCTGAATTTTTACAGCATATAGGGCCAGTGTAATATTATTTTAACAGCAGCACCCCTATATTGGACCAGTGTGTTTTTATTTGAACAACAGAAGCACCCCTGAATTTTTACAGCATACAGGGCCAGAGTAATATTATTCTAACAGCAGCACCCCTATATTGGACCAGTGTGTTTTTATTTGAACAGCAGAAGCACCCCTGCTAGTTTACAGCATACAGGGCCAGTGTAATATTATTTTAACAGCATACAGGGCCAGTGTGCTTTTATTTTAACAACTGCACCCCTGAATTTTTACAGCATATAGGGCCAGTGTAATATTATTTTAACAGTAGTACCCCTATATTTTTACAACATACAGGACCAGTGTGCTTTTATTTGAACAACAGAAGGACCCCTGAATTTGTACAGCATACAGGGCCAGTGTAATATTATTTTTACAGCAGCACTCCAATTTTTTTTTACAGCATACAGGACAAGTGTGCTTTTATTTGAACAACAGAAGCACCCCTGAATTTTTACAGCATACGAGACTGGGCCAGCACCCCTGTATTTTCACAGCATACTGGACCAGTGTGCTTTTATTTGAACAACCGTACCCCTGAATTTTTACAGCATACAGGAGGACAGTGCCCCTGCCCCCTGTACAACACAGTGACAGCCAGGACAGCAACACCCATGTACATCTGCAGCACCCCTAACAGCACATGAAACACCAGTGACAACCAGGACAGCCAGAAAGGTAAAAGATGCCCACCGATGCTTCTTCAAAATTGCTTATACATTTGCATAATTGTGACGCATACACAGAAATCGAGTACCATCGACAATTCTGGTTGCCCCATGCATACGCAGGATATATGTGGCTGCAGTCGCAGAGGCGCCATATTTTTAATCGCAGCAATCACAGCAATCACAGCTGACGCCAGATGCACGCCCCGAAAATAGCCATGACATGTCTGCATTTTCCCAACCACTCCCCACAAACACCATCTAGCCTCCCACAAACGACCACTTCCTGGCAGTCGCAGTGCGATCGCACTTTGCTGGCCTACGAACACATTGCAAATGCATTTCGACCTTCACGCACTCGCGATGTGGTCGCAGCACATGCACAGTCATCCAATAATCGGCTGATTTGCAAATGAGCAATTTTGCAACTGAAGCTGAATAAGGGCCATATGTTGATATTATTATTATTATTTACTAATTTGGTGCAAATCATATAACAGAGTTCTTTACAGAGAATATGTAACCATTTAGCTGAGCCCGTTTGATGGACTGATATTGGGGGCGATTCAATTAGATGTGATATATAGGCGCTGCCTGCCGGCAGTGTGCTGTTGTGGTGGTGATTGAACGCTTACAATGGCACACTGCAAGGCTCCTATAGCATGCATTGATCTTGCTGCCCCATAGGAGTGTCCAGAAAATACACAATGTAAGCCTATTGTATGAGTTATGGCGAACATCATGTAGGAACGTTCAATGTCACATCGCTTCTGAATGAACTGACCCCATTGAATATTCAGGATTCCATCAAATGTCCTGAAACCTGTGACGGAAAGTGATTCGTCTGTGTTTCTGTATGTCCTCCATCAGTCTGTGGTATTTACCTGTGGCCTCTCATACTACAGGCTCAGGGCACGACCTCTTGCTGTACCACTTTACTATCTCACATGAACTTCTCTCCTGTATGTACGTAGGATCTCTCTCTGGTGCACAGGACACGTGTTCCTGCACAACACTGCTGCGAGTCATTAGATGTAAACAGAAGGTGGTAATTTCACCTCTCTGACTGAGGAGCACTTTGATCTCTACCCATGGAGAGCTCTCTGACACATGTGTGTAGTGAAGATCACTGTGTACATCCTCTCTCAGGCTAGACAGTCACTAGTGTAAACAATAAATGTATCTTTAAGCTCCTGGGCAATCAATAACCTGTGGGATACTCTTGTGTGTGTCAGACAGCTAACTTCAAGTCTGACAGGATAGGGGCAGACTTCCCCCCTTTCTTCCCTGACAGTGACGGATGGACTCAGCCACAATCTCGCCTCTAAGGAACTGCCAAGTGTCAGTATGTTGTGTCAGGAAGTGGATGCTAAATAGTTACAAGGTGCTAAACGCTGTACAGTATATACCTGTGTGATGACCTTTGTGCAGTCCCTTCCATGGCTAGCGTAAGTACAGTATGTATATATATATATATATATATATATATATATATATATATTTCAGCATATACAACAGGCTGGCTAGATTAGGTACTTTTCATATCTCATGTATGTAGATGTGTCTGGTTGTACATACTGATGACATACCCTCCAACATTTTACACATAAAAATCGGCCCAAATTAGAAAAGGGGGCGTGGCCACGCCCCTTTTGCTATACTTTCAATGGAAGTTTAGACAGGGTTAGTCTGTGGTCCGGGAGGGTTAGGTTTAGGCAGCTGGTACGGAGGTTAGGTTTAGACACTAAGGGGTAGGTTAGGGTTAGGCAGTGGGTAGGGAGGGTTAGGGGGTAGGGGAGAGGGTATAGCACCCCTTACTCACTCTGCCAGCTTCTTCGTTGATATTTCGAATGTCGGGATCCCACCCACCGGCTTTCCGTACTGATTCCATTTACAGATCTACCAACTTGAAATTTATAGATCAAAGAGGACTGTTCATTAGCTACAGTCCAAATCATGTGTGACTTAATATCCTACCTATTTAACACAGGAGATATCAGAAATACCGTATATCCTGCATTAGGAAAGCTGACGCTGAAGACCACAGTGCCAGTGTGCCTGAAGCAGGGACGGAGCTAGACTTTTCTTTAGGGGCGGTTTACTGTTTAATCTTGACTCCTCCCTCTACAGTCCCAACTCCTCCCATCTGCAATCCTAACTCCTCTTCTCTCAATTCTGACTGAACTTTTTGAGTGAGACTGAGATAGAGCTTTGTGATTGTTCTATGTACATGTGACTGTGCTATGGGGTAATTGTATTTATTAGCCCTAGTACCCACACACTAGCAAGTGAGGGGCAAATGCTCTGTAACCCTTGCTCTCCTGGCTCCTCTGTGCTGCTGTGGTATAAGCTGCAGCACATCGTTCTGCCTCAGGCTCTCCCAGGCGAGCTCTCTTCTGCTCAAAAGTGGGCGTGGCTATGACTGTGTTAGGGGGGCGGGTCGCCCCCTTCGCCCCCCGCTAGATCCGGCCCTGGCCTGAAGGCTGTGCACATGCAGCGCCAGAACCGGCAGAACAGTTATCACTTTTATGCTAACCTCTGTGGTACAGGCACCTTTTGGAACCACTATCCTGTGCGAAATCTTTATTAAATTCCCTCAAAAAGTCATTTTTTTGTTACCCTGATATGCGGCTATAAGAATTGACACTTTTAGGAGCCCACTGTCACTAGTGTTAAATACTCCCCTATAGCAGTGGTGCATCTATAGTGGGTGCATGGCCTGCACCGCCTTCTCTGCAGTAAGTACGATGTCTAGAGGTAAGTTATCGGTGCCATATTTGGGCATAGGCCCCTTATGACTTCAAATGCACCTACCCCATAGTATTTTGCCCTTGTAACATACTACAGGGTAGTAATGAAGCACCATATGGATGGGATCCGGTCAGTCATATTCAGTCAATAGCAATTTTATAAATTATATACACAAATAGAATATATTCATATTACTTTTCCAGAGCTTCCACTGTTTTCCTTTTGACTTCACAAACAATGTAAATGAAGGATACGATTAGAGTCTATAGCATACTTGCCTACCTGACCCTCTCCATGAGGGAGAAAATGTTCTGTTCCTGGACTTTCCTGGTAATGTATGATTGCCATCACCTATGGTGAGCTAGGTAATTGATAAGAAAGGTGTCTCACCACAGGTGATGGCAATCATACATTACCAGGAAAGTCCAGGAACAGAGCATTTTCTCCCTCATGGAGAGGGTCGGGTAGGCAAGTATGGTCTATAGCACAGGTTCTCAAACTCGGTCCTCAGGA
Source organism: Pseudophryne corroboree (assembly GCF_028390025.1). Lineage (NCBI taxonomy): Eukaryota > Metazoa > Chordata > Amphibia > Anura > Myobatrachidae > Pseudophryne > Pseudophryne corroboree. The sequence continues at coordinate 186,718,487 of NC_086447.1, forward strand.
CCCCACACAGTGCATGTTTTTCAGGTCTCCTCACAGATCATAAGAGAAATAATTAGCTCCACCTGTGGATCTTTTAAAATGTGTCAGTGAGTAATTAATACACCTGTGCACTTGCTGGGTTACCTGCAAAACATGCACTGTGTGGGGTCCTGAGGACCGAGTTTGAGAACCACTGGTCTATAGTCTGCAACGACAACTCATAATGTATTTATCCAATTCATTGTCTCTGGAGAGAGCCTTCAGCATTCCCCACCAGCAGCCATGTGTCATAAGATGGATATCAGCCGCAATTAGCACGCTTATCTGGAACACACTTGTATTCAGCTCTTTATCGTTGTACTGATGAGAGATCTGTAAGTTAATTGATACCGAATTGTCACTTGTCAGTCCTATCTGTTTTGCATTATCTGCTTGATTTTTTATTATTCCACTAGATATATGTTCTAGCTTATGGTCTAGTGTAACTCATGTGGGTTTACTGTCTTGGGAGCTATTTATTAAGCCAGTTTTCCCTCGATATTGATGAAAAATTGCTACTTCAGCATGAAAATCCCATTTATTTAACAGAAGTATTTATCACAGGAGATATCAAGCCCTTGTACTGCTGAAAACCGCCGTCACTATAGCCCTGTATGAGAACAGCTGCCTGGCAAAACTTAACAAGCTGTGTTACTGCAAAAATAGGGATCTTGCCAGATCCCTCTGCTCCCCCTGACTCTTTGGTGTAAATTTATTAAAGTGTGGGCTTTTATAAATGGAGATGTTTCCCATAGCAAGCAACCAATCAGTTTCTAGCTATTATCATCGAGAATGTCCTAGATAAATATTAAGTGGTATCTGATTGGTTGCTATGTCTAATAATAACCCGCACTTTAGTAAATATACCCCCTTCTGTGCACATGTGCAGAAACACTGGGGGTCATTCCGAGTTGTTCGCTCGGTAAAAATCTTCGCATCGCAGCGATTTTCCGCTTAATGCGCATGCGCAATGTCCGCACTGCGACTGCGCCAAGTAAATTTGCTATACACTTAGGAATTTTACTCACGGCTTTTTCATCGTTTTGGCGATCGTAATGTGATTGACAGGAAATGGGTGTTACTGGGCGGAAACAGGCCGTTTTATGGGCGTGTGGGAAAAAACGCTACCGTTTCCGGAAAAAACGCAGGAGTGGCCGAAGAAACGGAGGAGTGTCTGGGCGAACGCTGGGTGTGTTTGTGACGTCAAACCAGGAACGACAAGCACTGAACTGATCGCAGATGCCGAGTAAGTCTGGAACTACTCAGAAACTGCTACGAGGTGTGTAATCGCAATATTGCGAATACATCGTTCGCAATTTTAAGATGCTAAGATTCACTCCCAGTAGGCGGCGGCTTAGCATGAGCAAATCTGCTAAAATCCGCTTGCGAGCGAACAACTCGGAATGACCCCCACTGCCAGGACATAATTTGTCAGTGTAATCGTTCACTGCAGCGACCAAAATCTTAAAAATAGATTTTAGTATTTGTAAGCACAGATGTGTATGGGTGCAGCTGTCCCGGCATGAAAAAAAAGTTATATTACCCTGAATCTACATACCTTATTGACATAGTGATGATAGGGGATGTTAGCTATCGGGCTAAATTATTAGATAATAATAAGTATCCCCCTTAAAATGTAACCTTAATGTCGAAGGGTATGATAGAAGAAGAAAGGCTGAAGGGTATGCGGTTAAATACTGCCCGTTGGGATCCCAGCTGTCTCAATACCGACGCCGGGATCCCGACATGGGTAATATACCTCCGTCGAAATGCTGGCGAGGTAGGTGATTCCCCCATAGAGGGAGAATAGAACCTCTGGCTAGCAAAGTTCACCATGAGGGGCTTTGTTGCACTCGCCCCCCTGCCGGCATTCTGACGTACGAGATGCCAATGTCGGTATACTGACCTGCGGCATCCTGTGTGCTGGCATACCATACTGATCCCAGCTGAAGGATAGCTGTACAGGAGCAAATCTGAGAGCTAGCGCAGACCACAATATAGGGGACATGGCCAAGTGGCCGTGTCATGTCCATCAAGTGCACTTTGAAGAAGCTATGCAAAACTGTGGAGCACGTAGAGAGGGACATGTCTAATGCTGGGTAAAAACTCAATTGAACAGCCAATATATCGTGGGTTCGTCAGCGGGTGTGTGCCCCCAATATGTCTGTGTCTTTGATCAGTAGCTCAGTTGGTTCAACGGCGGGACCACTGACATTTCTGTCAGGTGTGTACCCAGCCTAAGCCTCTCTGGCAATTAGGGTTACCACCTCATCCCTTTATTTCTGGACACATATTAATTACACAGGTTCTGTAGCTGATTAAAACCAGGGGAAATGGAGTCTTGAAGTCAGCCAGCCACAGAAGCTGTGTAATTAATATGTGTCCAGAATTAAAGGGATGAGGTGGTAACCCTACTGGCAATCGTGAGCCCCCAGAAACAGAAAATGTGCAATTGTATGAATGTCCTGTGCAACTATTGAAAACGGCACCAGTAGCAAATGTGCCATATTTACTTTAGGCATACGCCACAACATTTACTCCACAGCCAGAAAATGCATGATAGGCCGATAGCCTGATAGGCAGGCTTGTCCGTCTGGATGCCTGGCTGAGCAGCTCTGCCCCCCAGAGGTCTGTTTGACCAGCATGCTTAGATGGGATGTTCCATCTCTGTGACTCTCAATATGCCCCCATGATGCATGGCCACACTCCCATTATGTGTGGACAGGCCCTCTTTCCCCCCGCAGGTTAGGTGTTAGCCTTACCTCCAGAACTGCTGCAGAATTACATGGAACTCACCCACACCTCTGACTCGCAGTGCCCCCCATGACGCATGGCCACGTCCTCATAATGTGTGGGTATGCCCACTTCCCTCCTGTCAGGTAAGGGGTTTGTGTTACTGCTGCAACTGCTGCAGGATCAGCCCAAACTCACTCTCAGCTGACTGGCAAACCTGGATGACACCGCTGGAGCTGGCGAACCCGCCGGACATGGTAAGTCACCGCTGGACCACCAGGAACATTCTGTCAACATTCTCATATTTACACCTTTGAGCAATGGCCGCAGGGCTGTAACTATGGTGATGCGCAGTATGCCACAGCACATAGCGCTGCAGGTAACTGGATAACAGCGAGCTTTCAAGTTAAGTGCATGAATGTGGTATAACGAGGATTTGTGTCCAAATCCATATTCTTGCAGTGTTCTATAAATGTGTGTGTATAATATATATCTATAAATACACTGTCGCGTCCCATTATTATAACAACCTCCTACATTTAATGTCAGCAGTGCATAGCCCATGAAGTACGTCACATGTTGTGTTCTGGCTTGGTGGGTATATAAGGTGTGCGATAGGCCGTCTGCACACATATAACTCATTGCTGTCATAGGAAAAAGGAGCGATTTATCTGAATTGCAAAAGGGATGATTATCGGCTTTCGGGCCAAGGATGGCGGTATTCTGACACAGCGCAGTTTGTGAACTGTTTGCGTGCTGCTGTGGTGAAGGGGAATCCTGACTGGACAAATGGCACCACTGCGAATAACCGATGTGGAAACTGCGGAGCACCACGTGCCACTGATGTGAGAGGTGAACGTCGGCTACAAAGGTGCATGAGGGCCGACCAACACGCTACAGTGGAGCAGCTCACAGTCAAAACAAACCTGGGGGCTACCAGACGTGTGTCTAAAATTACACTTCAGCCTGTCTAGCTGCTGTCCATGCTGCACATGGCGGTTACTCTTACTGAAATGTGGAAAGGAACATCATAGAATGCGCCTCATGTCTCCACTAGAAATGGGGGATGGGGCCAAATTCTCATTCTGGCACATGGCACCAAAAACTTTAGCTCTGGTTAGCAGAAATACCTCTTAATTGCAGCTTATGACTGGCCCTCCGCCCTCTCCCTCCACACCACATGATTTTCAGCTGATGCGAGGAGCCATTTTAGGAAAAATATTTTCGAAGGTGGAAATGCAACTTTATTTAAACAACAAGTTAGGTCACTACCATGGTACCATTTGTTGAACATTTTTTTCAGGTTTTGTCATATATTATTATAAAAAAAAAAAAAAAAAAAAATATCCGTATCCTTGTTTCATATGACCTACTGGTGTTTCCTTTTCCTGTAGGTTTAGCTGCATTCTCCACTCTTCCCCATTCTTTCTGTAACCTGCTGTTGCATACCAGAAGCATGATGTCCCAATGCTATACCGTAACGTAAAAACATTTACACCGAAAGAAGGTCATAATGATGGCAATGTGTTACTGGTAACCATTGCTGTGGCTTCAGTCTGTGACCTGTTACAAAATTAGCTATTGTACAAGTTGCACAGCTGCCATTTTATAGTTGTTACAGGGAAGCAAAATGCTAATTTATTATTTATTTACTTATTTAAGGCCCATACACACTAGAGGAGAAAATAAAAGATATCGTTCAGAAGGGCCATTCTGAGCGAGATCTTTTAGAATCTCGTCCAGTGTGTACACTCAATGTCGTTAACGATGCGCGCTCTCTCATCTGAACATGTACAGACGAGGGAGATCCTCGTTAATGACAGCCATGGGCGGCCCCCCCATCCCCTTCGCTCCTTTCCCCGCTGGCATCAGCATGTGTGTATGCACTTGCCAATGCCGGCACCCCGTCAAGTCCCCACTGCTGCCGATATCTGCGGGGGCTCGTCTAGTGTGTATGGGCCTTTACAGTTATTTATATAGCGCATCATATTCTGTTGTGCTTTACAATTGGAAGCAACAGTGATAAAACAAAACTTGGTAATAACAGACAGACATAGAGGTAGGAAGGCCCTGCTCACAAGCTTACAAGTTATATGGCAATAGGCATTGATATTTCTGTGTTTAATATAGAAGCGCTTTGTGTTATTTGCCGCTCATACCTGTAAAATGAAATGTTAGTTAAAAATGTTTACAGCTCTTTTTAGAGGTGTTTTTTGGAGGTATTAAGTATGGAGCATTGAGGGTTCCAATTGTGATGTCTGGAATCGGGTGGTATCAACTTTTGTATGAGAGTCCCACACTAGCTGACCCTGCTTTCCCTACCTCTCGTGAGCCGCTGACCGCGGCTCACTTCTGGCTCTGGTTCCCTTCCTGCCGGCTGGCGATGTGTGAGCGTGCTGGTCTGCCGTGCGCTCGATGATGACGTCAACCCTTGTCTCCTTCCTCCTTCTCTCTCCCCAACGCGTTTCGGGCTTAAAGGCCCTTTGTCAAGGATCCTTGACAGAGGGCCTCTAAGCCCGAAACTCGGTCAGTGACTCACGAGAGGTAGGGAAAGCAGGGTCAGCTAGTGTGGGACTCTCATACAAAAGTTAATACCACCCGATTCCGAACATCACAGTTGGAACCCTCAATACTCCATACTTAATACCTCCAAAAAAAAACACCTCTAAAAAGAGCTGTAAACATTTTTAACTAACATTTATTTTTACAGGTATGAGCGGCAAATAACACAAAGCACTTCTATATTAAACACAGAAGTTCTATTATATTTTATTGAAGCAGATATAATCATATAAGCACAGTATAAATTATATATTTCAATAGGCACTGATACACAAGGATAGGTGCTACCTATTGCATAATGGTCCAGCCAAATTGCAAAGGTTTTTGGTGGGCTGTATGATATAGTCACACTGTCAATGTCACCAGGGGTTAAAAGCATGTAAAAGTGAAGAAATAGAAAAAAATGTGAGGTTACGTGTGGACTGTATAGAGAGGATGTAATTCGATATGAAAGCTTATGAAGGTTATGTGCAGGACTGCCATCGGAGGGGACTGCCGGAACAGCAGAATTTACCCCCATCACATCAGGTGTATGTTGCAGCCACTGGGAACAGGCACCAGTGGCGTAACTAGAAATTTTTCTCCCCCAAGCCAAAAAATTCTTCGGCGCCCCCCCCCCCCCCCCTTCATGCTCCATAATTGGGAGCAAGAAAGGGATAAATATGCGCAAAAAAGGGGCGTGGTTTTGTTGGAGTGGGCGTGGTTTCACATAAAGGGGCGTGGCATTGCAGGAAAAGACTACCTTATACCCCAGTTTTGCAACCTGCACGCCCATACGTTAGCCACCACAGGAAAGAAAAATAATCCTGATTCATGCCCCTTACATTATTTGTCATTTTTCCTCCTTATAGTAATGCCCAGTATACATTATGCCACATACTGCAATGGCCCTTAGACATTATGCCGCACACAATAATGCACGACACAATATGCACACACTGTAATGCCCCCGACACATTATGCCACACAACGTAATGTCTGTGACACATTATGCCACACACCGTAATGCCTGTGACATATTATGACAGGAATCGCAATGCCCGTTATACATTATGCTACACACTGCAATGCCCCTGATACATTATAGCACACACAATGTCTGTGACACATTATGACACACACCGCAATGTCCGTGATACATTATGCCACACACTGCAATGCCCGATACATTATAGCACATACAATGCCTGTGACACATTATGCCACACACTGCAATGACCTTGAGACATTATACCACAATGCCCGTGATATAGTATACCACACACCGTAATGCCTGACACATTATGACACACACCGCAATGTCCGTGATACATTATGCCACACACTGCAATGACCCTGAGACATTATACCACATATCACAATGCCAGCGATATAGTATACCATACACCGTAATGCCTGTGACACATTATGACACACACCGCAATGTCCGTGATACATTATGCCACACACCGTAATGCCCATTACACATTAAGTCCTACAGTAAGGCTTCTAATTACTTTTCAATTACCTGTTCGTTGTCAGGGGTTTCATGCACTGGGTGTCATGCTCGTTGCCAGGGGTTTCATGCTCTTGGTTCCATGCACGGTGCCAGGGGTTTTCATGCTCAGGGTGTCATGCTCGTTGCCAGGGGTTTCATGCACTGGGTGTCATGCTCGTTGCCAGGTGTTTCATGCACTGGGTGTCATGCTCGTTGCCAGGTGTTTCATGCACTGGGTGTCATGCTCGTTGCTAGGAGGTAGTCCTTGTTGCTAGGGCTGTGCTCCCAGTGCCACATATGTCCCTAGTGCCAGATATTCCCCCACGGTGCCAGGTACTTACATGCCCCAGTGCCAAATATAGTCCCCCCCCCATGTGCCAGGTACACATATACCCCCCCAGTGCCACATATGCCCCCAGTGCCAGATATTCCCCCCCAGTGCCAGATATGCCCCCAGTGCCATATATTCCCCCCCAGTGCCAAATATGCCCCCAGTGCCAGATATTCCCCCCCAGTGCCAGATATTCCCCCCGTGCCATATATGCCCCCAGTGCCAGATATTCCCCCCCAGTGCCAGATATTTCCCCCGTGCCATATATGCCCCCAGTGACAGATATCCCCCCCAGTGCCATATATGCCCCCAGTGCCAGATATTCCCCCCCCCAGTGCCATATATGCCCCCAGTGCCAGATATTCCCCCCCAGTGCCATATATGCCCCAGTGCCAGATATCCCCCCCCAGTGCCATATATGCCCCCAGTGCCAGATATTCCCCCCCAGTGCCATATATGCCCCCCGTGCCATATATGCCCCCAGTGCCAGATATCCCCCCCCAGTGCCATATATGCCCCCAGTGCCAGATATTCCCCCCCAGTGCCATATATGCCCCAGTGCCAGATATCCCCCCCCCAGTGCCAGATATTCCCCCAGTGCCAGATATTCCCCCCCAGTGCCAGATATGCCCCCAGTGCCAGATATTCCCCCCAGTGCCAGAAATGCCCCAGTGCCAGATATTCCTCCCTCCCCCCCCCCCCAGTGCCATATATGCCCCCAGTGCCAGATATTTACACCCCCCCCCCCCCCGCCGTCGCTTTTTGGAGGGACACAGAGGGCACAGCTCGCCTCTCCTGTGTCCCTCCTGCTGCATCATCTCCGGCGGCCGCGGGTCTATTAGGGGGAAGTGCCGGTTCGTGAGCCAATTAGAGCTCATGGACGGCACTTCCCCCTATTAGACCCGCGGCCGCCGGAGATGATGCAGCAGGAGGGACACAGGGAGGCGCGCTGTGTGCCCTCCGTGTCCCTCCAACAAGCGGCGGAGGGAAGGAGACTGCAGACTGACATGCGGACGCTCGTCTGCATGTCAGTCTGCTGTAAATCAGTGGCGCCCCCGCAGCCCCTCGCCCCCAAGCCACCGCGAGGACTGCGGGGGCAGTAGTTACGCCACTGACAGGCACCTAGGGCTACTTATGTATCACCAGCTTGCCATGGGGATGCCTGGATGGGGTGCCCCCCGTGCCATTGCTGGCTGATAGGTTGGAGGAAATGGGGTGGTGTGGACGAGGCTGGACCAAAGGGATTTTTCTTATTGTCATATTATGGTCATTTTAACAAGGGGATGGATAAGGTAGCAGGAGGGGGGCCCCAGTCTATGCTGTCAGCCCCGGGCCACACAATTTCTGATGGCAGCCCTGGTTATATGGCCGGTTCCGTAATTGATAAGCTTGCCTGAAGAGGTGAGTTTTTAGGAAACGCTTGAAAGTTTGGAGACTAGAGGAGAGTCTTATTGTGCGTAGGAGGGCATTCCTCAGAGGAAGCCCCTGAACATTATATGAGGCAGAAAACTTGTTAAGAACCACAGACACTACACATATTATACTATCTGAAATCCTGTCTTGGATGCCGTTGAGCATTATATGAGGTGGGAAAACGTGTTACTGACCACGGACACTACCCATATTATGCCAGGTGGAATCCTGTATTGGTCATGGACACCATCCATACAGTTGTGGGTTTCATACTATGGAAGGGGCTGAAATATAGGAAAGCACCAGCAGCCCGAAGGTGTCCAAATCACTGCCTTTATATTGATGCATTGCTGCTTGGATCATCGAAGACTAGAACGTTTCCACAAATAACACTACCTGGCCAGGAGTGTAAGTGGGAAGAGGTAAATATTTGATCTCTTTACCTCACTGACCTCTGAAATGATTACAAAGTCACTGCTGTGACTGTTTTACTAACTTTCTGCACGGTTATTTGGAGAGTGGATTAACTATCTACCACCTCACTGATACAATGACTGTTTAATACATATTGATATGAGTTTAAGCATTGGATGAACTAACCCAAATTGTAGAGTTTATTATAATTGTTCTGATTGCCAGTGTTCTTAGTACTTAGAGTGCGCACTAGCATTTTCTTTTTTGTGTGTGGCCTAATGTTTAAAATTAGGGTGTGCAGTCTAACCCCACCCCCTTTTACTCTGTAATCATGTATTTATTAGAGATGAGCGGGTTCGGTTTCTCTGAAACCGAACCCGCACGAACTTCATGTTTTTTTTACGGGTCCGAGCAGACTCGGATCCTCCCGCCTTGCTCGGTTAACCCGAGCGCGCCCGAACGTCATCATGACGCTGTCGGATTCTCGCGAGACTCGGATTCTATATAAGGAGCCGCGCGTCGCCGCCATTTTCACACGTGCATTGAGATTGATAGGGAGAGGACGTGGCTGGCGTCCTCTCCATTAGAAATTAGATTAGAAGAGAGAGAGAGATTGTGCAGAGTCAGACAGAGTTTACCACAGTGACCAGTGCAGTTGTTGTTAGTTAACTTTTATTTATTTTAATATAATATATCCGTTCTGTGCTATATCCGTTCTCTGCCTGAAAAAAAACGATACACAGCAGCAGCCAGTCACACAGTGTGACTCAGTCTGTGTGCACTCAGCTCAGCCCAGTGTGCTGCACATCAATGTATAAAAGGCAAAGCTTATAATAATTGTGGGGGAGACTGGGGAGCACTGCAGGTTGTTATAGCAGGAGCCCCCAGGAGTACATAATATTATATTAATTTAAAATTAAACAGTGCACACTTTTGCTGCAGGAGTGCCACTGCCAGTGTGACTAGTGGTGACCAGTGCCTGACCACCAGTATAGTAGTATATTGTTGTATGTATTGTATACTATCTCTTTATCAACCAGTCTATATTAGCAGCAGACACAGTACAGTGCGGTAGTTCACGGCTGTGGCTACCTCTGTGTCGGCAGTCGGAACTCGGCAGGCAGTCCGTCCATCCATAATTGTATTACAATATATACCACCTAACCGTGGTATTTTTTTTTCTTTCTTTATACCGTCGTCATAGTGTCATACTAGTTGTTACGAGTATACTACTATCTCTTTATCAACCAGTGTACAGTGCGGTAGTTCACGGCTGTGGCTACCTCTGTGTCGGCAGTCGGCAGGCAGTCCGTCCATCCATAATTGTATTATTATTATAATATATACCACCTAACCGTGGTTTTTTTTTCATTCTTTATACCGTCATAGTGTCATACTAGTTGTTACGAGTATACTACTATCTCTTTATCAACCAGTGTACAGTGCGGTAGTTCACGGCTGTGGCTACCTCTGTGTCGGCAGTCGGCAGGCAGTCCGTCCATCCATAATTGTATTATTATTATAATATATACCACCTAACCGTGGTTTTTTTTTCATTCTTTATACCGTCGTCATAGTGTCATACTAGTTGTTACGAGTATACTACTATCTCTTTATCAACCAGTGTACAGTGCGGTAGTTCACGGCTGTGGCTACCTCTGTGTCGGCAGTCGGCAGGCAGTCCGTCCATCCATAATTGTATTATTATTATAATATATACCACCTAACTGTGGTATTTTTTTTTCTTTCTTTATACCGTCGTCATAGTGTCATACTAGTTGTTACGAGTATACTACTATCTCTTTATCAACCAGTGTACAGTGCGGTAGTTCACGGCTGTGGCTACCTCTGTGTCGGCAGTCGGCAGGCAGTCCATCCATCCATAATTGTATTATTATTATAATATATACCACCTAACTGTGGTATTTTTTTTTCTTTCTTTATACCGTCGTCATAGTGTCATACTAGTTGTTACGAGTATACTACTATCTCTTTATCAACCAGTGTACAGTGCGGTAGTTCACGGCTGTGGCTACCTCTGTGTCGGCAGTCGGCAGGCAGTCCGTCCATCCATAATTGTATTATTATTATAATATATACCACCTAACCGTGGTTTTTTTTTCATTCTTTATACCGTCGTCATAGTGTCATACTAGTTGTTACGAGTATACTACTATCTCTTTATCAACCAGTGTACAGTGCGGTAGTTCACGGCTGTGGCTACCTCTGTGTCGGCAGTCGGCAGGCAGTCCGTCCATCCATAATTGTATTATTATTATAATATATACCACCTAACTGTGGTATTTTTTTTTCTTTCTTTATACCGTCGTCATAGTGTCATACTAGTTGTTACGAGTATACTACTATCTCTTTATCAACCAGTGTACAGTGCGGTAGTTCACGGCTGTGGCTACCTCTGTGTCGGCAGTCGGCAGGCAGTCCGTCCATCCATAATTGTATTATTATTATAATATATACCACCTAACCGTGGTTTTTTTTTTCATTCTTTATACCGTCATAGTGTCATACTAGTTGTTACGAGTATACTACTATCTCTTTATCAACCAGTGTACAGTGCGGTAGTTCACGGCTGTGGCTACCTCTGTGTCGGCAGTCGGCAGGCAGTCCGTCCATCCATAATTGTATTATTATTATAATATATACCACCTAACTGTGGTATTTTTTTTTCTTTCTTTATACCGTCGTCATAGTGTCATACTAGTTGTTACGAGTATACTACTATCTCTTTATCAACCAGTGTACAGTGCGGTAGTTCACGGCTGCGGCTACCTCTGTGTCGGCAGTCGGCAGGCAGTCCGTCCATCCATAATTGTATTATTATTATAATATATACCACCTAACCGTGGTTTTTTTTTCATTCTTTATACCGTCATAGTGTCATACTAGTTGTTACGAGTATACTACTATCTCTTTATCAACCAGTGTACAGTGCGGTAGTTCACGGCTGTGGCTACCTCTGTGTCGGCACTCGGCAGGCAGTCCGTCCATCCATAATTGTATTATTATTATAATATATACCACCTAACCGTGGTTTTTTTTTCATTCTTTATACCGTCGTCATAGTGTCATACTAGTTGTTACGAGTATACTACTATCTCTTTATCAACCAGTGTACAGTGCGGTAGTTCACGGCTGTGGCTACCTCTGTGTCGGCAGTCGGCAGGCAGTCCGTCCATCCATAATTGTATTATTATTATAATATATACCACCTAACCGTGGTTTTTTTATACCACCTAACCGTGGCAGTCCGTCCATAATTGTATACTAGTATCCAATCCATCCATCTCCATTGTTTACCTGAGGTGCCTTTTAGTTCTGCCTATAAAATATGGAGAACAAAAAAGTTGAGGTTCCAAAATTAGGGAAAGATCAAGATCCACTTCCACCTCGTGCTGAAGCTGCTGCCACTAGTCATGGCCGAGACGATGAAATGCCAGCAACGTCGTCTGCCAAGGCCGATGCCCAATGTCATAGTACAGAGCATGTCAAATCCAAAACACCAAATATCAGAAAAAAAAGGACTCCAAAACCTAAAATAAAATTGTCGGAGGAGAAGCGTAAACTTGCCAATATGCCATTTACCACACGGAGTGGCAAGGAACGGCTGAGGCCCTGGCCTATGTTCATGGCTAGTGGTTCAGCTTCACATGAGGATGGAAGCACTCAGCCTCTCGCTAGAAAACTGAAAAGACTCAAGCTGGCAAAAGCACCGCAAAGAACTGTGCGTTCTTTGAAATCCCAAATCCACAAGGAGAGTCCAATTGTGTCGTTTGCGATGCCTGACCTTCCCAACACTGGACGTGAAGAGCATGCGCCTTCCACTATTTGCATGCCCCCTGCAAGTGCTGGAAGGAGCACCCGCAGTCCAGTTCCTGATAGTCAGATTGAAGATGTCAGTGTTGAAGTACACCAGGATGAGGAGGATATGGGTGTTGCTGGCGCTGGGGAGGAAATTGACCAGGAGGATTCTGATGGTGAGGTGGTTTGTTTAAGTCAGGCACCCGGGGAGACACCTGTTGTCCGTGGGAGGAATATGGCCGTTGACATGCCAGGTGAAAATACCAAAAAAATCAGCTCTTCGGTGTGGAGGTATTTCACCAGAAATGCGGACAACAGGTGTCAAGCCGTGTGTTCCCTTTGTCAAGCTGTAATAAGTAGGGGTAAGGACGTTAACCACCTCGGAACATCCTCCCTTATACGTCACCTGCAGCGCATTCATAATAAGTCAGTGACAAGTTCAAAAACTTTGGGTGACAGCGGAAGCAGTCCACTGACCAGTAAATCCCTTCCTCTTGTAACCAAGCTCACGCAAACCACCCCACCAACTCCCTCAGTGTCAATTTCCTCCTTCCCCAGGAATGCCAATAGTCCTGCAGGCCATGTCACTGGCAAGTCTGACGAGTCCTCTCCTGCCTGTGATTCCTCCGATGCATCCTTGCGTGTAACGCCTACTGCTGCTGGCGCTGCTGTTGTTGCCGCTGGGAGTCGATGGTCATCCCAGAGGGGAAGTCGTAAGCCCACTTGTACTACTTCCAGTAAGCAATTGACTGTTCAACAGTCCTTTGCGAGGAAGATGAAATATCACAGCAGTCATCCTACTGCAAAGCGGATAACTGAGTCCTTGACAACTATGTTGGTGTTAGACGTGCGTCCGGTATCCGCCGTTAGTTCACAGGGAACTAGACAATTTATTGAGGCAGTGTGCCCCCGTTACCAAATACCATCTAGGTTCCACTTCTCTAGGCAGGCGATACCGAGAATGTACACGGACGTCAGAAAAAGACTCACCAGTGTCCTAAAAAATGCAGTTGTACCCAATGTCCACTTAACCACGGACATGTGGACAAGTGGAGCAGGGCAGGGTCAGGACTATATGACTGTGACAGCCCACTGGGTAGATGTATGGACTCCCGCCGCAAGAACAGCAGCGGCGGCACCAGTAGCAGCATCTCGCAAACGCCAACTCTTTCCTAGGCAGGCTACGCTTTGTATCACCGCTTTCCAGAATACGCACACAGCTGAAAACCTCTTACGGCAACTGAGGAAGATCATCGCGGAATGGCTTACCCCAATTGGACTCTCCTGTGGATTTGTGGCATCGGACAACGCCAGCAATATTGTGTGTGCATTAAATATGGGCAAATTCCAGCACGTCCCATGTTTTGCACATACCTTGAATTTGGTGTTGCAGAATTTTTTAAAAAACGACAGGGGCGTGCAAGAGATGCTGTCGGTGGCCAGAAAAATTGCGGGACACTTTCGGCGTACAGGCACCACGTACAGAAGACTGGAGCACCACCAAAAACTACTGAACCTGCCCTGCCATCATCTGAAGCAAGAAGTGGTAACGAGGTGGAATTCAACCCTCTATATGCTTCAGAGGTTGGAGGAGCAGCAAAAGGCCATTCAAGCCTATACAATTGAGCACGATATAGGAGATGGAATGCACCTGTCTCAAGTGCAGTGGAGAATGATTTCAACGTTGTGCAAGGTTCTGATGCCCTTTGAACTTGCCACACGTGAAGTCAGTTCAGACACTGCCAGCCTGAGTCAGGTCATTCCCCTCATCAGGCTTTTGCAGAAGAAGCTGGAGGCATTGAAGAAGGAGCTAACACGGAGCGATTCCGCTAGGCATGTGGGACTTGTGGATGCAGCCCTTAATTCGCTTAACAAGGATTCACGGGTGGTCAATCTGTTGAAATCAGAGCACTACATTTTGGCCACCGTGCTCGATCCTAGATTTAAAGCCTACCTTGGATCTCTCTTTCCGGCAGACACAGGTCTGCTGGGGTTGAAAGACCTGCTGGTGACAAAATTGTCAAGTCAAGCGGAACGCGACCTGTCAACATCTCCTCCTTCACATTCTCCCGCAACTGGGGGTGCGAGGAAAAGGCTCAGAATTCCGAGCCCACCCGCTGGCGGTGATGCAGGGCAGTCTGGAGCGACTGCTGATGCTGACATCTGGTCCGGACTGAAGGACCTGACAACGATTACGGACATGTCGTCTACTGTCACTGCATATGATTCTCTCAACATTGATAGAATGGTGGAGGATTATATGAGTGACCGCATCCAAGTAGGCACGTCACACAGTCCGTACTTATACTGGCAGGAAAAAGAGGCAATTTGGAGGCACTTGCACAAACTGGCTTTATTCTACCTAAGTTGCCCTCCCACAAGTGTGTACTCCGAAAGAGTGTTTAGTGCCGCCGCTCACCTTGTCAGCAATCGGCGTACGAGGTTACATCCAGAAAATGTGGAGAAGATGATGTTCATTAAAATGAATTATAATCAATTCCTCCGCGGAGACATTGACCAGCAGCAATTGCCTCCACAAAGTACACAGGGAGCTGAGATGGTGGATTCCAGTGGGGACGAATTGATAATCTGTGAGGAGGGGGATGTACACGGTGATATATCGGAGGGTGAAGATGAGGTGGACATCTTGCCTCTGTAGAGCCAGTTTGTGCAAGGAGAGATTAATTGCTTCTTTTTTGGGGGGGGTCCAAACCAACCCGTCATATCAGTCACAGTCGTGTGGCAGACCCTGTCACTGAAATGATGGGTTGGTTAAAGTGTGCATGTCCTGTTTTGTTTATACAACATAAGGGTGGGTGGGAGGGCCCAAGGATAATTCCATCTTGCACCTCTTTTTTCTTTTCTTTTTCTTTGCATCATGTGCTGATTGGGGAGGGTTTTTTGGAAGGGACATCCTGCGTGACACTGCAGTGCCACTCCTAGATGGGCCCGGTGTTTGTGTCGGCCACTAGGGTCGCTTATCTTTCTCACACAGTCAGCTACCTCATTGCGCCTCTTTTTTTCTTTGCGTCATGTGCTGTTTGGGGAGGGTTTTTTGGAAGGGACATCCTGCGTGACACTGCAGTGCCACTCCTAGATGGGCCCGGTGTTTGTGTCGGCCACTAGGGTCGCTTATCTTACTCACACAGCGACCTCGGTGCAAATTTTAGGACTAAAAATAATATTGTGAGGTGTGATGTGTTCAGAATAGGCTGAAAATGAGTGTAAATTATGTTTTTTGAGGTTAATAATACTTTGGGATCAAAATTACCCCCAAATTCTATGATTTAAGCTGTTTTTTAGGGTTTTTTGAAAAAAACACCCGAATCCAAAACACACCCGAATCCGACAAAAAAAATTCGGTGAGGTTTTGCCAAAACGCGGTCGAACCCAAAACACGGCCGCGGAACCGAACCCAAAACCAAAACACAAAACCCGAAAAATTTCAGGCGCTCATCTCTAGTATTTATGCAAACTTGATGGTACTGATGCCTTCTACAAACTTGCACCCTACCCACCTGCCCTTAGGGTGTGTACACACGTTGAGATATTTTCTTTCAATTTTGACTATATAGTCAAAATCGCAAGAAAAGTTAGTGCAGATCGCAAGGTGAAAGTCACCTTGCAATCCCGATTCGATCCCGATGTCCGGTCCCGCCATGTCGGCATCGCAAGAAAATATAGACTGTGCAGGCGAGTCATTCCTTGCTAGATCGGTGTACTATCTAGTTCATCTCACATGTCAATATCTCACATAAGCCCAAATCTCACATAAGCCAAAATCGAAATCACACATAGTCCATATCTCAAGAAAAGTTAGTCAAGATCTGTGCTATCTGGGCTCTGGGGAGTTCAGGGGAAATCACAAGTGAAAATCGGGCATAGCAAGGATCTCACCGTGTGTACACACCCTTAGTGCTTAGAATTAGTATGGGTCCTTGCATTTGCTGCCTACATATTAGAATGAGACCTATGATATGGTAAAACCTAGATACATTTATATAATATGTCAGTATTATGGATGTTAGGGACCCACCTGATGAGGTTGCCTGGTCATGGTAAGTGGCAGAGGCGTAACTAGGGTAGGGTGAGTGGGGCACGTGCCCTGGGCGCCTTGGCAGGCCCAGGAGAGGGGGGCGCCGGCGGCGGCCAGGGCATCATGCCCCACTCGCCCCCGTTACGCCGAAATGTGAGGGGAGGAGAGCGCAGCGTCTCTCCCTCCCCTCACCACCACTGCCAGCACTAGCAGCGCTGCTGTGTGCGGTCTCCGGCGGCGTTAGCCAATCAGAGCTTATGGACCGGCTCCTGATTGGCTGCCGGTCCGCGACCTCTGATTGGCTAGCGAACTGGCGCCACACAGCCGCCGGAGACCTGGAGTGGTGAGGGGAAGGAGAGGCGCTGCGCTCTCCCCCCCTCAGATACCAGAGACGAGCCACAAGCGGTGAGTGACCGGGGGGGGGGGGGGGGGGGTGAGCACAATGGGGCATGTAACTGGCACAGTGGGGCATGTATCTGGCACAGTGGGGCATGTAACTGGCACAGTGGGGCATGTATCTGGCACAGTGAGGCATGTAACTGGCACAGTGGAGCATGTATCTGGCACAGTGGGGCATGTAACTGGCACTGTGGGGCATGTATCCGGCACTGTGGGGCATGTATCCGGCACTGTGGGGCATTGTAACTGGCACTGTGGGGCATGTATTTGGCACTGTGGGGCATGTAACTGGCACTGTGGGGCAATGTAACTGGCACTGTGGGGCATGTATCTGGCACTGTGGGGCAATGTATCTGGCACTGTGGGACAATGTAACTGACACTGTGGGGCATGTACGGGCACTGTGGGGCATGTATCTGGCACTGTGGGGCAATGTATCGAGCCACAAGCGGTGAGTGACCGGGGGGGGGGGTGAGCACAGTGGGGCATGTAACTGGCACAGTGGGGCATGTATCTGGCACAGTGGGGCATGTAACTGGCACAGTGGGGCATGTATCTGGCACAGTGGGGCATGTAACTGGCACTGTGGGGCATGTATCCGGCACTGTGGGGCATGTATCCGGCACTGTGGGGCATTGTAACTGGCACTGTGGGGCTTGTATCTGGCACTGTGGGGCATGTAACTGGCACTGTGGGGCAATGTAACTGGCACTGTGGGGCATGTATCTGGCACTGTGGGGCAATGTATCTGGCACTGTGGGACAATGTAACTGACACTGTGGGGCATGTACTGGCACTGTGGGGCATGTATCTGGCACTGTGGGGCAATGTATCAAGCCACAAGCGGTGAGTGACCGGGGGGGGGGGTGAGCACAGTGGGGCATGTAACTGGCACTGTGGGGCATGTATCTGGCACAGTGGGGCATGTAACTGGCACAGTGGGGCATGTATCTGGCACAGTGGGGCATGTAACTGGCACTGTGGGGCATGTATCCGGCACTGTGGGGCATGTATCCGGCACTGTGGGGCATTGTAACTGGCACTGTGGGGCTTGTATCTGGCACAGTGGGGCATGTAACTGGCACTGTGGGGCAATGTAACTGGCACTGTGGGGCATGTATCTGGCACTGTGGGGCAATGTATCTGGCACTGTGGGGCAATGTAACTGACACTGTGGGGCATGTAACTGGCACTGTGGGGCATGTATCTGGCACTGTGGGGCAATGTATCTGGCACTGTGGGGTAATGTAACTGGCACTGTGGGGCATTGTATCCAGCACTGTGGGGCAATGTAACTGGCACTGTGGGGCATGTAACTGGCACTGTGGGGCATTGTATCTGGCACTGTGGGGTATGTATCTGGCACTGTGGGGAAATGTATATGGCACTGTGGGGCAATGTAACTGGCACTGTGAGGAATGTAACTGGCACTGTGGGGCATGTATCTGGGACTGTGGGGCATGTATCTGGCACAGTGGGGCATGTAACTGGCACAGTGGGGCATGTAACTGGCACAGTGGGGCATGTATCTGGCACAGTAGGGCATGTAACTGGCACTGTGGGGCATTGTAACTGGCACTGTGGGGCATGTATGTGGCACTGTGGGGCATGTAACTGGCACTGTGGGGCAATGTAACTGGCACAGTGGGGCATGTATCTGGCACTGTGGGGCAATGTATCTGGCACTGTGGGGCAATGTAACTGGCACTGTGGGGCATTGTAACTGGCACTGTGGGGCAATGTATCTGGCACTGTGGGGCAATGTAACTGGCACTGTGGGGCATGTAACTGGCACTGTGTGGCATTGTATTTGGCACTGTGTGGTTTGTATGTGGCACTGTGGGGCAATGTAACTGGCACTGTGAGGAATGTAACTGGCACTGTGGGTCATGTATCTGGCACTGTGGGGCATGTATCTGGCACAGTGGGGCATGTAACTGGCACAGTGGGGCATGTATCTGGCACAGTAGGGCATGTAACTGGCACTGTGGGGCATTGTAACTGGCACTGTGGGGCATGTATCTGGCACTGTGGGGCATGTATTTGGCACTGTGGTGCATGTAACTGGCACTGTGGGGCAATGTAACTGGCACTGTGGGGCATGTATCTGGCACTGTGGGACAATGTATCTGGCACTGTGGGGCAATGTTACTGGCACTGTGGGGCATGTAACTGGCACTGTGGGGCAATGTAACTGGCACTGTGGGGCATGTATCTGGCACTGTGGGGCAATGTATCTGGCACTGTGGGGCAATGTAACTGGCACTGTGGGGCATTGTAACTGGCACTGTGGGGCAATGTATCTGGCACTGTGGGGCAATGTAACTGGCACTATGGGGCATGTAACTGGCACTGTAGGGCATTGTATCTGGCACTGTGGGGCAATGTATCTGGCACTGTGGGGCAATGTATCTGGCACTGTGAGGCAATGTAACTGGCACTGTGGGGCATGTATCTGGCACTGTGGGGCAATGTAACTGGCACTGTGGGGCATGTAACTGGCACAGTGGGGCATGTATCCGGCACTGTGGGGCATTGTATCTGGCACTGTGGGGCAATGTAACTGACACTGTGGGGCATGTATCTGGCACTGTGGGGCAATGTAATTGGCACTGTGGGGCATGTAACTGGCACTGTGGGGCATTGTATCCGGCACTGTGGGGCATTGTATCTAGCACTGTGGGGCAATGTAACTGGCACTGTGGGGAATGTAACTGGCACTGTGGGGCATGTATCTGGCACTGTGGGGCATGTATCCAGCACTGTGGGGCATTGTATCTGGCACTGTGAGGCAATGTAACTGGCACTGTGGGGCATGTATCTGGCACTGTGGGGCAATGTAACTGGCACTGTGGGGCATGTAACTGGCACTGTGGGGCATGTATCCGGCACTGTGGGGCATTGTATCTGGCACTGTGGGGCAATGTAACTGACACTGTGGGGCATGTATCTGGCACTGTGGGGCAATGTAACTGGCACTGTGGGGCATGTAACTGGCATTGTGGGGCATGTATCTGGTACTGTGGGGCATTGTATCCGGCACTGTGGGGCATTGTATCTGGCACTGTGGGGCAATGTAACTGGCACTGTGGGCCATTTTCGGTGGCCACACCCCTTCTGGTGCGTGGTCACACCCCTTCTGGTGTGTGGCCACACCCATTTTTTCAGCGTGCGCACATGCTTCTATTGTTTTTTTTTTTTTTTTGGGGGGGGGGTGCCATTTTCCATCTTGCCCTGGGCTCCGAAAACCCTAGTTACGCCTCTGGTAAGTGGGCCCAATTGTGCTAAGAACCGCAGTTACTCTCCATGTTAACTGGTAGATTTATTATAATTGTTCTGATTGCCAATGTTCTTAGTGCACCTGCATTTTGTTTTTTCAATGTTAGGGTGATGCAATAAAATGGGCAAATTCAAATTTGACTAAATGTAGGTAAAGATGAATGACAAAAAAACTACACATTTACTCCATGGCCGGACTACCAATCTGGCAGTTTTAGCAAATGCCAGAAGGACTGATGGGCCGGCCCTTCTATCTGGATGTCTTGGCCCTTCCAGTGCTCTGCTCTGCCAGCATGCTTAGATTGGGTGTGCCACGAGACCACACTTCTGTGAGTCACAGCCCACCCCCATGATGCATGGCTACCCCCATGATGCATAGCCCTCCTTCATCATTCATGCCCAGGGTTTGACTGGCGCATGGGTACAGGGGAAACCCTCAGTGGGCCCCACTGCCTGGGGACGCACCTCTTCCTCTAAGGATCAGGTTCCAGGCTGTGCACTTGAATTACACATAATACATTTGTTACCTTATACTGCAGAGGACAATGGTGTATTTTCTACAGTACATTGCTGTTATTAATCTAGTACATTGCATGCGCTATCAGTATTTACTATATATACCTATCAAGTCCAACACTGTATATGTCCACTTTTCTCCTTTCGAGTAAGAGGTTAGTGTTACTGCCGGAACTGTTGCAGGATCAGCCCAATCTCATTCTGGAGCTGCCGGACCTACTGGATATTGTACGTCACCCCTGGACCACTAGGAGCATTTTATTGACATTCTAATTATTAGAGATGAGCGCCTGAAATTTTTCGGGTTTTGTGTTTTGGTTTTGGGTTCGGTTCCGCGGCCGTGTTTTGGGTTCGAACGCGTTTTGGCAAAACCTCACCGAATTTTTTTTGTCGGATTCGGGTGTGTTTTGGATTCGGGTGTTTTTTTCAAAAAACACTAAAAAACAGCTTAAATCATAGAATTTGGGGGTCATTTTGATCCCAAAGTATTATTAACCTCAAAAACCATAATTTACACTCATTTTCAGTCTATTCTGAATACCTCACACCTCACAATATTATTTTTAGTCCTAAAATTTGCACCGAGGTCGCTGTGTGAGTAAGATAAGCGACCCTAGTGGCCGACACAAACACCGGGCCCATCTAGGAGTGGCACTGCAGTGTCACGCAGGATGTCCCTTCCAAAAAACCCTCCCCAAACAGCACATGACGCAAAGAAAAAAAGAGGCGCAATGAGGTAGCTGTGTGAGTAAGATTAGCGACCCTAGTGGCCGACACAAACACCGGGCCCATCTAGGAGTGGCACTGCAGTGTCACGCAGGATGGCCCTTCCAAAAAACCCTCCCCAAACAGCACATGACGCAAAGAAAAAAAGAGGCGCAATGAGGTAGCTGTGTGAGTAAGATTAGCGACCCTAGTGGCCGACACAAACACCGGGCCCATCTAGGAGTGGCACTGCAGTGTCACGCAGGATGTCCCTTCCAAAAAACCCTCCCCAAACAGCACATGACGCAAAGAAAAAAAGAGGCGCAATGAGGTAGCTGTGTGAGTAAGATTAGCGACCCTAGTGGCCGACACAAACACCGGGCCCATCTAGGAGTGGCACTGCAGTGTCACGCAGGATGTCCCTTCCAAAAAACCCTCCCCAAACAGCACATGACGCAAAGAAAAAAAGAGGCGCAATGAGGTAGCTGACTGTGAGTAAGATTAGCGACCCTAGTGGCCGACACAAACACCGGGCCCATCTAGGAGTGGCACTGCAGTGTCACGCAGGATGTCCCTTCCAAAAAACCCTCCCCAATCAGCACATGATGCAAAGAAAAAGAAAAGAAAAAAGAGGTGCAAGATGGAATTGTCCTTGGGCCCTCCCACCCACCCTTATGTTGTATAAACAAAACAGGACATGCACACTTTAACCAACCCATCATTTCAGTGACAGGGTCTGCCACACGACTGTGACTGATATGACGGGTTGGTTTGGACCCCCCCCAAAAAAGAAGCAATTAATCTCTCCTTGCACAAACTGGCTCTACAGAGGCAAGATGTCCACCTCATCTTCACCCTCCGATATATCACCGTGTACATCCCCCTCCTCACAGATTATCAATTCGTCCCCACTGGAATCCACCATCTCAGCTCCCTGTGTACTTTGTGGAGGCAATTGCTGCTGGTCAATGTCTCCGCGGAGGAATTGATTATAATTCATTTTAATGAACATCATCTTCTCCACATTTTCTGGATGTAACCTCGTACGCCGATTGCTGACAAGGTG
Source organism: Pseudophryne corroboree (assembly GCF_028390025.1). Lineage (NCBI taxonomy): Eukaryota > Metazoa > Chordata > Amphibia > Anura > Myobatrachidae > Pseudophryne > Pseudophryne corroboree. The sequence goes on from NC_086447.1 coordinate 186,741,255, forward strand.
AGCGGCGGCACTAAACACTCTTTCGGAGTACACACTTGTGGGAGGGCAACTTAGGTAGAATAAAGCCAGTTTGTGCAAGGGCCTCCAAATTGCCTCTTTTTCCTGCCAGTATAAGTACGGACTGTGTGACGTGCCTACTTGGATGCGGTCACTCATATAATCCTCCACCATTCTATCAATGTTGAGAGAATCATATGCAGTGACAGTAGACGACATGTCCGTAATCGTTGTCAGGTCCTTCAGTCCGGACCAGATGTCAGCATCAGCAGTCGCTCCAGACTGCCCTGCATCACCGCCAGCGGGTGGGCTCGGAATTCTGAGCCTTTTCCTCGCACCCCCAGTTGCGGGAGAATGTGAAGGAGGAGATGTTGACAGGTCGCGTTCCGCTTGACTTGACAATTTTGTCACCAGCAGGTCTTTCAACCCCAGCAGACCTGTGTCTGCCGGAAAGAGAGATCCAAGGTAGGCTTTAAATCTAGGATCGAGCACGGTGGCCAAAATGTAGTGCTCTGATTTCAACAGATTGACCACCCGTGAATCCTTGTTAAGCGAATTAAGGGCTGCATCCACAAGTCCCACATGCCTAGCGGAATCGCTCCCTTTTAGCTCCTTCTTCAATGCCTCCAGCTTCTTCTGCAAAAGCCTGATGAGGGGAATGACCTGACTCAGGCTGGCAGTGTCTGAACTGACTTCACGTGTGGCAAGTTCAAAGGGCATCAGAACCTTGCACAACGTTGAAATCATTCTCCACTGCGCCTGAGACAGGTGCATTCCACCTACTATATCGTGCTCAATTGTATAGGCTTGAATGGCCTTTTGCTGCTCCTCCAACCTCTGAAGCATATAGAGGGTTAAATTCCACCTCGTTACCACTTCTTGCTTCAGATGATGGCAGGGCAGGTTCAGTAGTTTTTGGTGGTGCTCCAGTCTTCTGTACGTGGTGCCTGTACGCCGAAAGTGTCCCGCAATTCTTCTGGCCACCGACAGCATCTCTTGCACGCCCCTGTCGTTTTTTTAAAAATTCTGCACCACCAAATTCAAGGTATGTGCAAAACATGGGACGTGCTGGAATTTGCCCATATTTAATGCACACACAATATTGCTGGCGTTGTCCGATGCCACAAATCCACAGGAGAGTCCAATTGGGGTAAGCCATTCCACGATGATCTTCCTCAGTTGCCGTAAGAGGTTTTCAGCTGTGTGCGTATTCTGGAAACCGGTGATACAAAGCGTAGCCTGCCTAGGAAAGAGTTGGCGTTTGCGAGATGCTGCTACTGGTGCCGCCGCTGCTGTTCTTGCGGCGGGAGTCCATACATCTACCCAGTGGGCTGTCACAGTCATATAGTCCTGACCCTGCCCTGCTCCACTTGTCCACATGTCCGTGGTTAAGTGGACATTGGGTACAGCTGCATTTTTTAGGACACTGGTGACTCTTTTTCTGAGGTCTGTGTACATTTTCGGTATCGCCTGCCTAGAGAAATGGAACCTAGATGGTATTTGGTACCGGGGACACAGTACCTCCAACAAGTCTCTAGTTGGCTCTGCAGTAATGATGGATACCGGAACCACGTTTCTCACCACCCAGGATGCCAAGGCCTCAGTTATCCGCTTTGCAGTAGGATGACTGCTGTGATATTTCATCTTCCTCGCAAAGGACTGTTGAACAGTCAATTGCTTACTGGAAGTAGTACAAGTGGGCTTACGACTTCCCCTCTGGGATGACCATCGACTCCCAGCGGCAACAACAGCAGCGCCAGCAGCAGTAGGCGTTACACGCAAGGATGCATCGGAGGAATCCCAGGCAGGAGAGGACTCGTCAGAATTGCCAGTAACATGGCCTGCAGGACTATTGGCATTCCTGGGGAAGGAGGAAATTGACACTGAGGGAGTTGGTGGGGTGGTTTGCGTGAGCTTGGTTACAAGAGGAAGGGATTTACTGGTCAGTGGACTGCTTCCGCTGTCACCCAAAGTTTTTGAACTTGTCACTGACTTATTATGAATGCGCTGCAGGTGACGTATAAGGGAGGATGTTCCGAGGTGGTTAACGTCCTTACCCCTACTTATTACAGCTTGACAAAGGGAACACACGGCTTGACACCTGTTGTCCGCATTTCTGGTGAAATACCTCCACACCGAAGAGCTTATTTTTTTGGTATTTTCACCTGGCATGTCAACGGCCATATTCCTCCCACGGACAACAGGTGTCTCCCCGGGTGCCTGACTTAAACAAACCACCTCACCATCAGAATCCTCCTGGTCAATTTCCTCCCCAGCGCCAGCAACACCCATATCCTCATCCTGGTGTACTTCAACACTGACATCTTCAATCTGACTATCAGGAACTGGACTGCGGGTGCTCCTTCCAGCACTTGCAGGGGGCGTGCAAATGGTGGAAGGCGCATGCTCTTCACGTCCAGTGTTGGGAAGGTCAGGCATCGCAACCGACACAATTGGACTCTCCTTGTGGATTTGGGATTTCGAAGAATGCACAGTTCTTTGCTGTGCTGCTTTTGCCAGCTTGAGTCTTTTCATTTTTCTAGCGAGAGGCTGAGTGCTTCCATCCTCATGTGAAGCTGAACCACTAGCCATGAACATAGGCCAGGGCCTCAGCCGTTCCTTGCCACTCCGTGTGGTAAATGGCATATTGGCAAGTTTACGCTTCTCCTCCGACAATTTTATTTTAGGTTTTGGAGTCCTTTTTTTACTGATATTTGGTGTTTTGGATTTGACATGCTCTGTACTATGACATTGGGCATCGGCCTTGGCAGACGACGTTGCTGGCATTTCATCGTCTCGGCCATGACTAGTGGCAGCAGCTTCAGCACGAGGTGGAAGTGGATCTTGATCTTTCCCTAATTTTGGAACCTCAACATTTTTGTTCTCCATATTTTAATAGGCACAACTAAAAGGCACCTCAGGTAAACAATGGAGATGGATGGATTGGATACTAGTATACAATTATGGACGGGCTGCCGAGTGCCGACACAGAGGTAGCCACAGCCGTGAACTACCGCACTGTACTGTGTCTGCTGCTAATATATAGACTGGTTGATAAAGAGATAGTATACTCGTAACTAGTATGTATGTATAAAGAAAGAAAAAAAAACCACGGTTAGGTGGTATTTACAATTATGGACGGGCTGCCGAGTGCCGACACAGAGGTAGCCACAGCCGTGAACTACCGCACTGTACTGTGTCTGCTGCTAATATAGACTGGTTGATAAAGAGATAGTATACTCGTAACTAGTATGTATGTATAAAGAAAGAAAAAAAAACCACGGTTAGGTGGTATATACAATTATGGACGGGCTGCCGAGTGCCGACACAGAGGTAGCCACAGCCGTGAACTACCGCACTGTACTGTGTCTGCTGCTAATATAGACTGGTTGATAAAGAGATAGTATACTCGTAACTAGTATGTATGTATAAAGAAAGAAAAAAAAACCACGGTTAGGTGGTATATACAATTATGGACGGGCTGCCGAGTGCCGACACAGAGGTAGCCACAGCCGTGAACTACCGCACTGTACTGTGTCTGCTGCTAATATAGACTGGTTGATAAAGAGATAGTATACTCGTAACTAGTATGTATGTATAAAGAAAGAAAAAAAAACCACGGTTAGGTGGTATATACAATTATGGACGGGCTGCCGAGTGCCGACACAGAGGTAGCCACAGCCGTGAACTACCGCACTGTACTGTGTCTGCTGCTAATATATAGACTGGTTGATAAAGAGATAGTATACTCGTAACTAGTATGTATGTATAAAGAAAGAAAAAAAAACCACGGTTAGGTGGTATATACAATTATGGACGGGCTGCCGAGTGCCGACACAGAGGTAGCCACAGTCGTGAACTACCGCACTGTACTGTGTCTGCTGCTAATATATAGACTGGTTGATAAAGAGATAGTATACTCGTAACTAGTATGTATGTATAAAGAAAGAAAAAAAAACCACGGTTAGGTGGTATATACAATTATGGACGGGCTGCCGAGTGCCGACACAGAGGTAGCCACAGCCGCGAACTACCGCACTGTACTGTGTCTGCTGCTAATATAGACTGGTTGATAAAGAGATAGTATACTCGTAACTAGTATGTATGTATAAAGAAAGAAAAAAAAACCACGGTTAGGTGGTATATACAATTATGGACGGGCTGCCGAGTGCCGACACAGAGGTAGCCACAGCCGTGAACTACCGCACTGTACTGTGTCTGCTGCTAATATATAGACTGGTTGATAAAGAGATAGTATACTACTAATATTATATATACTGGTGGTCAGGTCACTGGTCACTAGTCACACTGGCAGTGGCACTCCTGCAGCAAAAGTGTGCACTGTTTAATTTTAATATAATATTATGTACTCCTGGCTCCTGCTATAACCTATAACTGGCACTGCAGTAGTGCTCCCCAGTCTCCCCCACAATTATAAGCTGTGTGAGCTGAGCAGTCAGACAGATATATAATATATATAGATGATGCAGCACACTGGCCTGAGCCTGAGCAGTGCACACAGATATGGTATGTGACTGACTGAGTCACTGTGTGTATCGCTTTTTTCAGGCAGAGAACGGATATATTAAATAAACTGCACTGTGTGTCTGGTGGTCACTCACTATATAATATATTATGTACTCCTGGCTCCTGCTATAACCTATAACTGGCACTGCAGTAGTGCTCCCCAGTCTCCCCCACAATTATAAGCTGTGTGAGCTGAGCAGTCAGACAGATATATATAATATTATATATAGATAATAGATGATGCAGCACACTGGCCTGAGCCTGAGCAGTGCACACAGATATGGTATGTGACTGAGTCACTGTGTGCTGTGTATCGCTTTTTTCAGGCAGAGAACGGATTATAAATAAAACTGGTGGTCACTATCAGCAAAACTCTGCACTGTACTGAGTACTCCTAATGCTCCCCAAAATTAGTAAATCAAGTGTCTCTCTAATCTATTCTAAACGGAGAGGACGCCAGCCACGTCCTCTCCCTATCAATCTCAATGCACGTGTGAAAATGGCGGCGACGCGCGGCTCCTTATATAGAATCCGAGTCTCGCGATAGAATCCGAGCCTCGCGAGAATCCGACAGCGTCATGATGACGTTCGGGCGCGCTCGGGTTAACCGAGCAAGGGGGGAAGATCCGAGTCGCTCGGACCCGTGAAAAAAAACATGAAGTTCTGGCGGGTTCGGATTCAGAGAAACCGAACCCGCTCATCTGTACTAATTATGCTGACATTCTTATGTAGATATGATGAATCTCTACAAAGTATACCCAACCTCAATGAAGGTGATATCAATTTGATGCATATTTACACCTTTGAGAAAAATGTGTGTGGATAAGCTGTTGTTTTTGTCTCTAATCCAGAATCCTAAGGAGTGATGAAGGCCTGAGAAGGCAGGTGGATGCGGGAGCAAAAACAAACAAGTATATTTTCTCTTAAACCTGCACTAACACCTAGTAAAATATTTTTCTAAGGTGGTATGACAGTTTACATACAGGCAATTTGCTGTCATGTCTGTAGTTGTATAGGTTATGAAGAGGAAGCAATGGCAGGAGCTGGTCACTTGGAAGTTGCTCCTCTTCTCTTGAACCACAGATACTGTGAATTTTCCCTTGATGTTTGGAGTGTTTGGGGCCAGTGAAATGAGGCATGCAGGTTAATCCCCACGCAGGATGGGCTCCGGAAGAATCTGTCATGGCTGGATGTGTATAAAGGGGTTACAGGCTGGGGCAGGTCTGGCTTTCCTTGTGAGAGCAGCAATCCAGGTGTACAGGCAATATTGTAACACTAATAGGACCATTATCAAAATGCATATCCGACTAACTAGTACTAACTGTGGAAGCATTCATTTAACCTCTGCGCTGCCTGAGGGACAATCAGACACATACACATACATTCATCTGAGATATGAGATACATAAATACATATGGGGCATTACACTTATTTAACAGGCATTAAAAATAACTAAGTAAAAAAAAACAACTAAGGTAGATATAGAGATAGATATAGATATATAGTACTTCAAAGTGTGAATTTCAGCATACAGTATAAAATAAACTAAGTAAATATATACAAACAGTAGAATACAAAAGGAAAGATCACAGTGTAGCGTTTGTACATGGTGATGCTTATAGGTGAATTCTATACATGAACATCAAAAATATTTTTTTTTTTCATTTTGTGAAAGATGCTGCATAAAGATCTGTTCTATATATTTGCTGCAATACAGTAAACAAAACAATATAAATACACATGGATGAGTGTACTAGAAGCAAATGTATACACATGTAGCAAATATTCCTGTTTCTGTGGTGTACAGTATATCAATGACAGCTCTGCTAATTGCTCCGATGCTCTAGGCGGCAGATCCAGGGTCTTCTTCTTAATTGTGCAGATTGTTGGGATAAGAGAGGGTTTAAGTGATTAGCCCAGGTGTAACATTACAGGGAAGTGCAAAGTCAACTTCAAACACCCGTCAAGTGAAAGAAGTGGCCTCCCATCCCCCCTCCAGTATATCTGACAGACAGTGACAATACAGGTACGCACCTGTGTGCAGGTAACAGGCTGAGCTGGGTTTCTTTAGTGACCTTCCGCCCTGTATACAGCCAGGGGGCAGATGTGTGAACCGAGAGAAAGAAGGGATTGTGACACTTAACCACTTAAGCGCCATACATACTTACTGTATATCAGACCCTCCAACATGACCCGCCCCACTAGGTACAAAATGCTCTGTTTCTGGACTTCCCTCTTAATTTATGATTTCCATCACCTGTGTTGAACTAGTTAAATGATAAGAAAGCTGTTTCTTCACAGGTGATGGCAATAATAAATTATGAGGGAAGTCCAGAAACAGAGCATTTTGTACCTAGTGGGGCGGGTCATGTTGGAGGGTATGGTATATATGTACCAACAACTCATGATGCAATATATGTATTGCATTTGTGCAGAGGTGTCCTAAATTTAAAGCCCAGAACCAATTCTGGGGTCTAATTTAGATGTGGACGCAATGCCGATTTTGATGCAGTGGAGCAATTTTAGGCCGGCTGTGCATGCATCGCGATCGTACTGCGCACACACCTGGGGTGAGGAATCAATCGCAAGCGGTTGACAGCATGAGGCCATTCTGTGGTAGGTAATGGGGTGTGGTTACAAAAATGCAGGCATGTTGCGGCCGTATGCGGGGTGTGTTCCTGCCTACATCTGCTATTTCATACAGAAAATATGGCGTCTCAGTTCCCACGGCCATTATGCGTAACCATAGAGTCACTCAGATGGTCATCTATAGAAGGATCTGTGACCACCTCTGTGTGTGTATATGCAGATGCTGATATTAGTGAGGCCGACGCTGGGCGTATCAATACATCTTCAGGCAGCAGCATTAGCATATGTTCACACATTAAACTGCGTTTGGAATCGCAGCTGTAATTGCATCAGCCTCCACATCTGAATCAGGGCCCTCATTCCGAGTTGGTCGGTCGCAAGGCGAATTTAGCAGAGTTGCTCACGCTAAGCCGCCGCCTACTGGGAGTGAATCTTAGCTTCTTAAAATTGCGACCGATGTATTCGCAATATTGCGATTACTAACTACTTAGCAGTTTCAGAGTAGCTCCAGACTTACTCTGCCTGTGCGATCAGTTCAGTGCTTGTCGTTCCTGGTTGACGTCACAAACACACCCAGCGTTCGCCCAGGCACTCCCACCGTTTCCCCGGCCACTCCTGCGTTTTTTCCGGAAACGGTAGCGTTTTCAGCCACACGCCCCTGAAACGCCGTGTTTCCGCCCAGTAACACCCATTTCCTGTCAATCACATTACGATCGCCGGAGCGAAGAAAAAGCCGTGAGTAAAAATACTTTCTTCATAGTAAAGTTACTTGGCGCAGTCGCAGTGCGAACTTTGCGCATGCGTACTAAGCGGATTTTCACTGCGATGCGATGAAAAAGAACGAGCGAACAACTCGGAATGAGGGCCCAGGCACATTGTCTGTAAATAAATTTGCGAGCTACTGTTTAATGTCTCAGCCTATTTATCAAACCTTTCTGCATGATTACCACAAAATTACCTTCAAGTCCTAATTATCAAGAATGTAATGTAACAGATATTGCCTGGGTTAATGGCAGAATAGGAGCACACCACCGTACCCATGCAATGTGTGGGGACTTTGTGACTGTTCTGCTTGCTAAAATGTTCATTGCTTGATTCCGATAGCTAACGCTACCTTCAGATGGCATTAGCTTAACCTTTGCGCCTAGGTTCCAGCATGCGCAGTAACACAATGCATGCACTGCGGCAAAATATATATATATATAGCAGTAGCATAAGAGCAACAGTAAAGCTTTAAAGATTCACCAGGACATCTGCTTATTGGAACAGCTGGGCGTTGGTAAATAGCCCTGAAACTTATCCCAACACTAAGCTCCATCCCAACCCAGAGGTCACTCCTGTCATGCCACATCACTCAGGACCGTCACACAGAAAAATATACTGAAATGGCCTTCCACAGTCATGGCTAGGACCAGCGCTGGTCAGAAGAGGCAGCCGTTACAGGTGTAAAGAAACAATTCTTATGCATGTTGCAAACACACAACATACTCTGAGCATTGCTTAATGACCTGATTGGAGGACAGATTCTTTCTACAGCTTGAGTGTGACAAATCATCTCACCACTGACTAATAATCTTTTCCATCTCTCAGTGTTGGGTTTGTATGTCTAAAGCCCTAAAGGTGAAGGATTTTTGTTAAAAGAAGTGTTTTATTGTAGTTGCAACTTGCAATGCTACAGTAGTTTCTCCACCTATTTCATAAATAAACACCCTTGTTTGGAGTGCTAATCTTGCATGGTGATACTCTTCAGTGTTGTCTGATGAGTGTTCTCTATCTAGAATTATGGGAGGATCTCCCTGTTTCCAGCAGTGGGATGTACTAAACGGAAAATGCTGTAAACTCACGAAATATACTGACCCCCGGCCAGCAGGCGGGTTCACCAGCTTTAACTGGCAATACACCATAGAAACCTAAGGGCTTCTCTCTGCAGCGCTGTGTGAGGGATCGGATCCCTCCCAACATGCTTCGCGCCCACCCCCATCACCATGCACATGCGCTGAATGACTCCCGGGGCCGAATCCCGGAAGTCAGGCAGCCGTTGCGCATCGCGGAGGACAGTTCTTATTGGAAGAGCTGTCCTCCGCAATGCTGATCGCATATGTAAGTACATATGCAATCAGCATCGTGGCGCTGGGCGGCGATGTGCATTAGTACATCCCGCCCCAGGTGAGGGCTGGTAGGCAGAGGTTTTCAGTTCATATTTCAAATACCCCAACAGGTCATGTCTTCAGGATTTCTGACTGTGGAAACAGGTAGGATAATTAGTAACCCAACATAGATTTATTTATACGTGCATGATTAGCGAAATTCAGAAAACATGACCATTTGTGGGTACTTGAGGATTGGAGTGCTGCTGCTGCAAATGGTCAAGATACAGAGACTATGCAATCTATTAGTTTCTAAGTATAATTGGTAAGAGATTAAAAGGTTGTATGGAACTTGGAAGATACACCTGAGTTGTAGCATATACCAAGTCACTGACTTCTCACCAAAATCACTTCCTTGGGATAACTCCACCAGATATGGAACAAGGTGTTTTCAGTGCAGCGGTCATCCCAGCAAAGGCCTGATGAGGTACGTCATACAACAAGCAGTGACATGCAGTGGGGCGAGGCAGAGCCCATGGCTGCCATCACAAATTGTGGGGCCCGGGACTGACAAAATAGGCAGCCCCCCCCCTTAAATAAAGTAAAAAATATATATATTTTACAAATAAATAAATCCTGTGCACATATGGGGCAACACTGTATTAATGCCCCTTGCACCATTTTAATTCCCCTAGCCCCATATCAATGCCCCATATTAACACACACACACACACACACACACACACACACACACACACACACACACACACACTTTCTTTCTGTAAATGTATGCTGTGCATCATGGGAGATGATGTCATGCCGAGGTGACTCACTTCCTGTTTGTCTCCTGTTACTACCACTTGGTATCTGGCTCGTGCTGAGTAAAGACCTGTATTACACTGATGCTACAAGTGTCGTCCTGAGTTTGTTGTTACACATCTACATGGTGTCAGAACTGGGATGCCATGGCACAATGTCTGAGGAGAATAGATCCGCTGATATTTGATGAAAACGTGGCTGACAACTGGCTGAGGTTTAAAAGGGAATGGCACGTATACTCCATAGCAGGCCTTTCAGACAGATCAAAAAAAGTCCAGGCATACACGCTGCTGAACCTCGCAGGCACCGATGCTGTGGACAAATCAGATGCTTTTGTATACGCTGACGGAGAAGACAGAGAGGATCCTGATATCGTAATTGCAAAGCAGAGATGTGCATGCCAGTAAAGTATGTAATTATGGACAGGCATGTTTTCAACAGCACAAACCAAAAAGGTGATGACACTGTACAGTCCTACGTCTCCACGCTAAAGCTGCTGGCAAAGAAGTGCAATTTTGGTATCCTCACAGGGGAACTCATCTGTGACAGAATCGTATGCGGCATATGCAGCGACAAGGTACGTGCACAGCTGCTGCGGGAGAAGAGCCTCACATTAGAAACTGCCATAAATATCTGTACGTTAAATGAGCAGTCTGAAAAGGGCAGAAGGGAACTAAGAAAGGACGCTGAGGTGTGTGTCATGGAGGGCGTTCTGCGACAATCCTCCATGTGTGGGAACTGCGAGGCACAGCAACCTCCTGACAAACAATGCTGCCTCGCATTTGATAAACGATGTAATGCATGCGGCAAATGGAATCATTTTGCAAGGTGCTGCCGCTCCAAAGATCAAACTTCCATAAAGCGACAGTCTGAGTCGCGCTATGACCGCTCACCCCGGAGGATCAACAAGGTTGAAACGGAGCCAGGGTGTGAATCGGTTCGCATGACAGTTTGTGATAGTGTAGACACTTGGATGAGAAGGGCAAAATATTTATCAAACTGAGAACAAAGCATACGAACAAGGTGGCCATAGTCAAAATAGACGCAGGATCGAAGTGCAATGTCAACCGCATAGATAAACCCACGAGACAAGATCAACTTGATAGCTTATGGTGGCCAGATCATCACCACACTGGGTACCACAAAGCTAAAGTTTACCGGTGCTGATTTGCTATTCCACATTGTGGATCAAAAGGTCAAATCATTGCTAGGCCTCCCTGACAGTATGAAGCTAGGCCTTCTCACATTGGGGCCTGAGGTACACGCAATACAGATGACCATCCCGGAAATAAAAGACTTTCAGGATTTATTTGATTGCAGTTCACTTAGCAAGCTCCCTGTTGTGTACCATATGAGGCTGGATGACTCTATTGTACCTACTGTCTGTGCCCCCCAGAGGGTTCCTATCGCAATGAAAGACAAAATCATTAAAGAGATCCACAGAATGACTCAATTGAGTGTCATTGCCCCCATAGAGGAAGCAACACAGTGGGTGTCCGCCATGGTGGCCGCATCAAAAAGAGATGTGACTGTACATCTTTGTATTGATCCAGTACACTTGAACAAAGCACTGTTGCATCCATATCACCCTCTCCACACCATCGAGCAAGTGATTGCTGACATGCCTGGTGCCGCAGTTTTCAGTACCCTGGATGCAAAGTTATGATTCTGGCAATTCCCTTTGGACAGAGCTTCGTCCCTGCTCACCGCTTTCAAGACCTCGATAGGGCGGTATGTCTTCCTTCGCATGCCCTATGGAATCACTACAGGCAGTGAGGTCTTCCAGCGCTGCATAGAGCAACTGTTTGCAGGCAATCCCTGTGAAATCATCGTCGATGACATCTTGGTATGGTGCTGCACCAAGGAAGAACACGACCAGCGGCTGCACCAGGTACTTGAACGGGCCTGTGATTTGAACCTCAAGCTCAACCCAGACAAATGCAAGTTTAGAGTCACCGAAGTGGCGTACGTGGCCACATGCTCACCAGTCAAGGCGTCAATCTGGACCCAAATAAAATCACTGCCATCCAGCAAATGCTGCTTCTTGCTGACCAACAGGCACTGCAACGTTTCACCGGGGATGACCAACTACCTGTCTAAATTTGTTCCGCAATACAGTGAAACCATGGCACCTTTGCGGCAGCTACTCCACCAGGACTCAGAATGGTGCTGGCTGGACACACACACAGCTGCTGTTGATCGATTAAAGGCCATGCTGACAAATCCACCGGTCCTGCAATACTGATCCAGTAGTCCTCTCTGCTGACGCTTCACAGAGTGGTCTATGGGCCGTGTGCCTCCAACACCGCAGACCGGTGGCTTTTGCTTCCAGGGCCCTCACTGACACTAAAACCAGGTATGCACAAATTGAGAATGAACTGTTGGCACTGGTGTTCACCTGCAACCGCTTCCATGAATTCATCTATGGCCGTCCTGTCATGGTGGAAACCGACCAGCAGCCTCTCATCACCATACTGAAGAAGCCCATCCACTCTGCTTCTTCCCGTATTCAGGGCATGATGCTCAAGCTGCAGCGGTACAACCTGGATGTCATATATAAGCGAGGCAAAGAAATTTACGTTCCTGATGCTCTGTCTCGAGCCTTCCTCTCGACTACTGACATGAACACTGCTGAGGATGACTATGAGACCATTGGTGTGGAGGTGCTCCCTACAAAGCAGCTGGAAGAGCTGCATGCTGCTACACTTGAGGATGATATTTGCCAGCATCTCTCTGCTGTGATTCTCAATGGCTGGCCATCCTCTTCCAAGGAACTGCTGCACTGCCTTCACCCCTTCTACTGTATGAGGGATGAGCTCACCGTGTCTGATGGTGTCATCCTGCGGGGTCATCACTTCATGATTCCGGCTGCCCTTCAGACGTTCGACACCCAGCAGATGCACCAGGGCCATGCCGGCCTGGAGGCTACCAAGCGTAGGGCCTGTGAAACCGCGTTCTGGCCCTCCATGTACGGTGACATTGACTGTGCTGTCTCGTTTTGTGCACCCTGCAATGCTTTGCGTCCATACCTGCCACGGAAGCCTATTCTGCTCCATGACATTCCTGATCTTCCATGGTCCATTCTTGCGGCTGATTTATTCGAATGGAGGGGGAAGGAGTACCTGGTACTATTTGACTCCTATTCAGAGGGAAAAAGAGAAAGTCAGAAAAGAAAGAGAAAAAATAGAAACAAAAACAGAATACAAAAGCACACATAACAGTATACATCAACATAAACGGTCAACATGGAACCGCTGCGATGTAGAACAAAGAAAAATTTACAATTAACAGGCAATACCGAGATAATGAATAGAAGAAAATGACACAATGACCCTTATAGAAAGAAATAAAGCACCATCAAACAAGGATTTAAACAGAATCTACCCCTCAATAAAGAAAAATAATAAAATAATCAGTAACATCAACCAGTAGGAGAAGAAAAACTCAGTCCCCGAATCAGATGTCAGTCATTACAGTCCATGGACGGAGAAGATGGATGCGAGACTGAGGACGACTGCAGTGCTCTCCCGCTTTCAGCTACAAAATCTTTAGCAGAATCCACTGACGTGAAATCCTTCGGATCTTGTGGAGTAAAGATGTGCAGCCGTGCAGGGTAAAGAAGGGCAAAACGGGTACCACTTTTCACCAGTTGAGAGCATATTGGAGACATTTCCCTTCTGGCCCTGGAGACCTCCGCGGAATAATCTTGGAATAGGAACAACCGTTGACCATCCCATTGAAGATGGCCTTTGTTCCGAGCCGCGGCCCATATAATTTCCTTATGACCGAAGTTCAAGCACTTGAAGATAATCGGGTGAGGTCTAAATTGATTAGAGTCACTTGGCGGACCCAGTCTATGAGCCCGTTCAATTTCTAGTGAAGACAGCTCTTCAGGAATGCCCAAGAGGAGAAGAGGAATTTTGGGAGGTCGGGGCCGTTCAGCGACTCTTTAAGGCCAACAAGTCTCAGGTTGTTATGCCGTGATCTATTTTCTAGATCATCTATCTTCATCATATGCTGACGTGAAGAAGCTAGGGAGGCGACTTGTTCTTTGAGATCTTCAATTTCCTTGAAGTTCGCTCCAATTCTATTCTCATTAACTGAGATTCTGTGCGACATAGACCCAAGTTCTGATTTCAGATACGACACTGCAGACATGAATTTATCCGCCTGGGCTTGTAACAAAGGTTCCATAGTCTCCTTAATCGCTTTCACTATTTCCGAGTAGGAAGGAGGAGTGGGGGGAGCTTTTGGAGGCATAGTGGGCGATGAGTCAACCGTGGTATCAGGGGCAATCTGAGACAGATGACGGTAGAAGGGAATTCAGGACTTGGTTCCCCTCGTTTATTGCCGCTTCTATATCGTTGAGGTTTCGGTGTAGAGGTACTTAAGAATTTGTCCATAATAATAATTACAAACTCATGGGATCGAATAGATGAGACGGTATGCCGTTAGCAATGGAAGATGAGAAAACGTTACATAACAGCTGTAGGCGGTGGAGGGTCACATAACGCAACCAAGGGGGGTCATCAGGAAAAAAAAAAAAAAAAACCCAGAGCTGACGTATTCCACCAAGGTGTCAGGAAAATTCAACTGTGTTCACCGGGTATAATAATAACTCCACCTGTATATATGGGAGAGTGAGTGGTGAGATTGAGAGAGCGTGATAAGTAGTAACGGTTGTAAAATGTTTCAATAATAATGGCGATCCGACCGGCAGCATCATCGTGCAGGTACTCTTAACACATGAAAAATCAATTAGCAATGAGATGAATACAATCACTCCCCACACACGGGGTGACGGAGTGGGGGGCAGGAGATATAATTCACTTTGTGGCAGCGGACTGGAGAAAAAAAATCACTAGCTCTGAAGATTGACAAGAAGGATGGTAGGGAAGCCTTGTCCCACTATAGAGCTATCCAGGACGTATCCAAATGTAGAATGTAGAATGAGGATCACATAATAGGGAATGACAGTAGGAGTGATTTTGCTTACTCATACATCTTTTACAGGTGATCCTCGGGTGCAAAGTACATTTACAAAATCCCTTTTATTCCCCTTTTCCAGTTCTCCCTTCTTCCTCAATCTCCCTTTCCCCCTCCAACAGCCCAGGAATGCAGGGAGAGAGGTACTGGGGAGACGCTGGAGCTGTGGAGAGTGTGACAGGCAGAGGCAGAGCCGCGCTGGTGCAGCGCCGGAAGTGCGGTCCCGCGTCTCCCCCGGCTGTGGCTGCCGGGTTCTTGACCTCCACTCCACGGGCCAGCGACGGCACAGAGGGGGTCCCGGCAGGTGAGTCCCACGCTCTGGCTGGTGTGGGAGGGCTCCAATCAATCGTGGGAGGCGCCAGAAAACCCGCGTCCCACGGAGCTCCTCAGCGGGCAGGGAGGGAAAATTGAGTCCGTGACTCTGGCCCCCGGTGCAGGCCACAACCCGCAGAGACCGAATAAACGGTCTCCCGGCTCCGCAGTCAGACACCCGGGTGCCCAGAGGTATGGGGGGGGGATGAGGTGGATAACAAGGGGGGAATAATCTCCAGTAGCAGCCTTTTTTTATGATACTAAGGAGCAGGAGCCCAGAACTCCTGCATCCAGCCGCCTCTCCAGTCAGGCCACACCCCCGTTGACTCCTATTCAGGATGGTTCGAGATAAACTACTTGCCCAGCACCTCAAGTCAAATGGTCATTGCAAAGCTGAAGAGACACTTTGCCGCACATGGCACCCCACAGCAGCTGATCACTGATAATGCCATGCAATTCAAGAGTAGAGAGTTCAAGGACTTTGCGAATACATGGGACTTCCAGCACATCACTAGTAGTCCACACTACCCACAGTCAAATGGATTGGCAGAGCGTGCAGTCCGCTCTGCAAAGCACCTAATGGAGAAGTGTCCACAAGATGGATCGGACATATACATGGCACTGTTAAACTTGAGAAACACCCTGAGAAGGACTTCCATTCCCTGCACAGTGCCTATTAGCATGGCGCACCTGCACAGGCATCCCAATGGCAAAGCAGCTCCTGCAACCCAGAGTAGAGCCACAGTGTCGAAGTCAAATATATTACATAAAAAGAACATACAAAGTACACACATATGAGTTGCTATACTTGCAAATACCCGCAGCAAGCACAGCAATATATAGTAACACACGCATTTACACGGACATGCCACAGAGATGGATTCAACACTTATTTCATACAGTACATAATTATAATAATATCAAGCGTCAGACATGATGATTTAAAATTATATAATGTCATATATGTGTATTATTTGAACGAAACCAGATACACCTGTCATATTTGGTATTAAAGCAAGCAGATTAATGTGTAGATTCATTTGATACTTGTTATTAAGTTGTAGGACATTGCAACAAATAATTATGATTAAATGTATAAAAGCTAAAATTACTTTTATTAGAACAATAGATATTCCAAACAGGTAGTGGACAGGAAGCTCAGGCCAGCCCCTTTGGACGTCCCCAAGGCTGAACCTGTTTAGCATATACAAAGAGACTAGTGACTCATCATGAATGAGTAAGTTCCCTCCCCCAAACTAGATAACACATTGCTGATCACACAGGAAGCCAGTTCCTGTTTTTGTACCAGAGGATGATGAACTTGCTGGCAGACCAGTTCCTGCATGATTTTACACAGAGAGAGAGAGAGAGAGTGTGATATGGAAAGACAAATTTATATAACTTAAGGATAATGGTATTGTATTGCTGGCCTGTAACTGTATGTAACTGTAACTGTATGTAACTGTATGTATTAACTGCTTACTGTATGAGTTGTAACTATAGGTATACGGTACATTGTAATATATTGAATCCACATCCTTTTAATAACAAATATATACATCAATGAGCTTTGGAACTCAGATAATGTGTGGGTGTATTGTTTTCTCTTATGGGATGCAGTGTTTTGCGATGTACAGTGCACTTTTATCGTATATGGTAATAAGATGCGCCTGGCGTCTGCAGTATATATTAGAGTGATCATTTTAAATATTTGTGAGGAAACAATTTGGCATTCACAACAGGTACGGGAGAACATCAGCAAGCGCAGAATGGCTACTAAAGCTTCTTATGACAGATCAGCATACCGCCTGCCACCACTGTCTCCAGACCAGCTTGTCCACATGCACACTGAGCAAGGATTTGACAGAATGGCGGTGGTTCAGCATCCTGCTACGTGGTACAGTCTGATAATGCCCTCTATGAACGCAACCTCTGCCATCTGTTAAGTGTACCTGAAGAAAGCTCTACACAGCTTGACTAATCAGTTCTACCACAACTGCAACCAATGTCAGTGATGATTCGCATTGCATGGACAGTCCTCCCTCAGAGACCACTTCTGAAGTAATAGAGCCCTCTGGTGTCACAGCGGACATGCCCATGGGTTCCCAGTGTACCATTACCAAATCGGGCCGTGTGTCCAAACCCAACCCAAAGTTCAAAGACTTTACTGTATAATGTCTTTTCTTTTGTTCATGTCTAACATTTTCACATTGTTGAATTTGTTTCATCTATGTTCTGCATCCTTCCGGTTGAAAGGGGGGAAGTAAATGCATGCTATGCATCATGGGAGATGATGTCATGCCGAGGTGACTCACTTCCTGTTTGTCTCCTGTTACTTTCACTTGGTGTCTGGCTCATGCTGAGTAAAGACCTGTATTACACTGATGCTGCAAGTGTCGTCCTGAGTTTGCTGTTACACATCTAGACTCTCCTTGTCGTAGCAGCTAGCCTGGTCCCGTATAGCCATGCCCCCTCCTTACCGATAGCTCCGCTCCCTTTTCATGCCCGAGTTCTGACATTGTCACAGGAGGGGGGAGAGGACGCTGCAAGCTTCAATTGAAAACGACCCTCCCAAAATGGCCGCTGCATCAAAGGAGACAGTTATTAAAGATACTAGAGGAGCCTCCTCTAGTATCTTTAATAACTGTCTCCTATGAGGCAGCGCCCATTTTGGGAGGGACACTTACAATTGATGCTTCCAGCGTCCTCTCCCCCTCCTGTGACAGTCAGATCTCGGGCACGAAAAGGGGGCGGAGCAGAGCGGCGTGCGAACTGCGGATGGCGGCATGAGCAGCCCGGGCCCTCTCCTCTCTGTAGAGAGGCCGGGCCCAGGACTATTGTGCCCACAGCACCCCCTGATGGAGGGCCTGGCAGAGCCTTTCTTGTCATACTAACATTTGTGCCAGAGTTTTGACTATATAAAGTATATGAAAAATACAAGAATATATTAGAAATATCTTCTTTGTATTATTCTAATAATTTTTATAATCAAAACTCTGGAGTATAAAGTCTATGACAGGTGAGGCAGTGCCTCCCTTGCCTACCTTTTCCACACATCTCTGATCAAACCTCACTACATTTCCAGCAGTATAAATTGCTGCACCTGTGTATAATGTCCACATGTATATACTGCTGCACCTGTATATAATGCTCGCATGAATATACTGCTGAACCTGTGTATAATGCCCACATGTATATCCTGCTGCACATGTGTATAATGCCCACATGTATATACTGCTGCACCTGTGTATAATGCCCGCATGTAATGTATATACTGCTGCACCTGTGTATAATGCCCACATGTATATAGTGCTGCACCTGTGTATAATGCTGTCATGATCCTTTTTGCTCATATATTGTGTAAATCTAGCTCTGGTACTAGACAGTGCCTACCTCACCGCACGTCCCTGATAACAAGGTACTATTGGAAAATAGTTTGTATGAGGTTTCCTTGGTTCATGTACATACAATATTGAACTCTTGGTCACATATTCTACACTTCAAGACCAGTCTTAGGGCTTGAATCTTATTTTTTTTAAAAGTACTGTAAGAAAGAGTAAGCTAACAGTGCACTGGGACAAACCATGTTGCACTGCAAGGGCGGCAAATACAAAAGATTTGCATGCAGGGTAAATACTGGCTGCTTTTGAAATGCAAAATGTCCCTAAAATGCTGGACAGCTTTATTTCTACACAGCAATTTAGATAACAATTTGGATACGCCCTTCTCAAATCTAAATCTTTCTGCACGTTTTACATGTGCCCCACCTGCAGTGCAGCATGGTTTTACTAAGGTGCACAGTTACTTGATCTTACTCTATTCCCAAATCAGAATCTGGCCCTTAGTTCAAACTCCCAACAACATTCATGCAGCTCTAACTGGATGGAAATGTTTATTTAGCGGGTATTTAAAGGAGGGTGTTAATGTCTTAGATGGAGCAGAGGGCCTCAAAAATGGAGGGCCACAGGAACACTATTGTCTTAATGCTATACTCCTTTCACACCAGAGTCCTGTGTCTGACCTGGGATTTGGACAACGGTTCCAAACCAGGTCAGACCTGGCCAAGACCCATTTCACACTGAGGCACTGACCCGGGTTATTCCTGGGCCGAGCCATTCACACTGTACACTGCTGGCGGTTGTACATCTCAGTGCCAGAGATCCGTCTCTCCTGATGTTGTACACGGGACCCAGGTCAGATGACCCAGGTTAGAGGTGTAACAAGCTGAAGCGTTTGTCACTTACAGATATTGTTCTATGGCTGATGAGTATAGACCAGTCTCTCATTGGTTGCTTGCAGAACATAGGCTTCATCGCCCCAGCCAATGTAGTATTTCTCTACATGCTATGTTAAGAGGTAATTTCACCAGAGTTGGACAGTGAGCTGGAACTACTGGCATATCTGTCATATCTGTCAACATGCCTGTATCTGGCATTCACATATGTGGGCAGCGAGACCTCGTACCCATTGAGGCCTTTCCTAGTCGAAAGCATGAAGGAAGCCTTTTGGAGCTGTTGCCTCTCTGTTGTTGACCAGATGAGCTCAAAGATGTTGCACATCAATGCTGAACCCCAGTATTTAACCCAGATCTTTGATAATCTTAGAGCTGAAGGTGGACAGGAGGACATAAAAATGGCTTTGGATAGTATTGGACAAGTAATCGTCATGAATTGCTGGTGTTATATAAAGAAGAGGCTGTTACACATCAGGGTTCCAGGCCCCATAACCTGACCCAGCGAAGTAGCGGCACTGCCATTGGTCCTCCTTCTTGCCACTGAAGACATCCTTAAGGTTCATGGTTGCTAGCCAGCTGAATGGTTGTCATGAGTATAGTCACTGCCATCTTGGCCGATATCACTTGACTGACTACCAAACAGGGTCCACTGCCTGCACACATGGGCCACTCAGTTTGTCTAGGACAAGAACCAGCTCTTGTAGTGAACTTATTACAAGAACTACTTCTCTCTAGAGATCTTCTTCCTGTCAGTGTACCTGCACACCTGTTCCAGTTCCTGTGTATGCGTTATCTCCTGCTGTCTTGCTATCCCCTCCAGGCTGTGCGCCAGGCACAGCAAGCTCCACCATCAGCTTCAAGCTGTGAACTAGAGATGTGCACCGGACACTTTTCGGGTTTTGTGTTTTGGTTTTGGATTTGGTTCCGCTGTAGTGTTTTGGATTCGGACGCGTTTTGGCAAAACCTCCCTTTCGAATTTTTGACGGATTCGGATGCGTATTGGATCCGGGTGGGGTTTTTTTCAAAAAACCCTCAAAAACAGCTTAAATCATAGAATTTGGGAGTCACTTTGATCCTATAGTATTATTAACCTCAATAACCATAATTTCCACTCATTTCCAGTCTATTCTGAACACCTCACACCTCACAATATTATTTTTAGTCCTAAAATTTGCACCGAGGTCGCTGGATGACTAAGCTAAGCGACCCATGTGGGCGGCACAAACACCTGGCCCATCTAGGAGTGGCACTGCAGTGTCAGACAGGATGGCACTTAAAAAAATAGTCCCCAAACAGCACAGGATGCAAAGATAAATAAATAAAAAGAGGTGCAAGATGGAATTGTCCTTGGGTCCTCCCACCCACCCTTATGTTGTATAAACAGGACATGCACACTTTAACAAACCCATCATTTCAGCGACAGGGTCTGCCACACGACTGTGGCTGAAATGACTGGTTGGTTTGGGTCCCCACCAAAAAAGAAGCAATCAATCTCTCCTTGCACAAACTGGCTCTACAGAGGCAAGATGTCCACCTCATCCTCATTCCCCGATTCCTCACCCCTTTCACTGTGTACATCCTCCTCCTCATAGAGTATTAATTCGTCCCCACTGGAATCCACCATCACAGGTCCCTGTGTACTTTCTGGAGGCAATTGCTGGTAAATGTCTCCATGGAGGAATTTATTATAATTAATTTTGATGAACATCATCTTCTCCACATTTTCTGGAAGTGACCTCCTACGCCGATCGCTGACAAGGTGACCGGCTGCACTAAACACTCTTTCGGTGTACACACTGGAGGGGGGGGGGGGCAACTTAGGTAAAATAAAGCCAGTTTGTGCAAGGGCCTCCAAATTGCTTCTTTTTCCTGCCAGTATACGTACAGACTGTCTGACATGCCTACTTGGATGCTGTGACTCATATAATCCTCCACCATTCTTTCAATGGTGACAGACTCATATGCAGTGACAGTAGACGACATGTCAGTAATCGTTGGCAGGTCCTTCAGTCTGGACCAGATGTCAGCACTTGCTCCTGACTGCCCTGCATCACCGCCAGTGGGTGGTTTTGGAAATTTTATCCTTTTCCTGGCAGCTACAGTGGCGGTAGAAAATGAAGGAGGAGCTGTTGGTGGGTCACGTTCCGCTTGACTTGACAATTGTCTCACCAGCAGGTCTTTGAACATCTGCAGACTTGTGTCTGCCGGAAAGAGAGATACAACGTAGGCTTTAAACCTAGGATCAAGCACAGTGGCCAAAATGTAGTGCTCTGATTTCAACAGATTGACTGTTATGCACACCAGTGCCTGCAGGAAAGTACTGGTGTCAGGACTGTTATGCACTCCAGTGCCTGCAGGAATGTACTGGTGTTTGAACTGTTATGCAAAACAAATGGACTCACAGACAGACTAGGGAATATGACATAACGTACACAGAAGGTGGTAGGGTAACAAAATACACACAACGTGAACAGAGAAGCCCAGAGGCTAAGGAACTGGATATCTCCCTAGTATTAGAACTGCTCAGATGTGAAAAGCAAGATGTTGTGTTTTAATACATAGAAAACCCGAAATGCTGTTGCTAAGGGCAACAGCAAAACCCTAAAGGGTTACCAACGGGTGTGGCAGAGATGGAATGATAGACACAAGGAGATTCTCCACAATCCTAATTCTCACTTGCAGTGCACAGGTTCGGTTTACTGCCACTAAACTGACCCCTGACACCTAGCACAGTGAGACAGGATTAGACAGGCAAGTCTTAGAATACAGCCGCAAACTTGCTAAGTTCACAGAGTAGTAACAGAACCCCAGCAAGCTAAACGAATGACTCCAGTCTTACTGCTAGGTCTGGATTGGCAGAGTGTAATACCAAATCCCCAGGCCTATTTGCAGTAAGCAACAAACAAATACAAAGCTACACAGTACTGGCTAACTTTCAGAAACTGACTAACCAACAAAGATTCAGCAGCATCTGCTTACCCTGAAAAGAGGCCTTATAAAGCAGGTGCTGTCCACGCCCCACTCAGACCTCACAGACTGTGAGCACAAAAACCAGCACCGGATCCCCTGCCATGCACAGAGCCTATAACCACTGCACAGCAAAAGACCCGAACCGGAGTATCAGCTGCGCTCAGGTTACTCCGCTAGCACTTGTCTCCCGGTTGCCATGACGACGTGGCAGCACAGGGCAGGAGACCCTAACAGTACCCCCCCTCTGACGAGGGGTCAAAGAACCCCTACCACCGGGTTTATCGGGGAACTGCGAGAAGAAAGAGCGTATCAGTCTGGGGGCATGAAGATCACAACTGCGCACCCACGACCGCTCCTCCGGGCCATACCCCTTCCAGTGCACCAAAAATGACAGCCGACCCCGAACCACCTTGGAGTCAAGAATCCTTTCAACAACAAACTCCCTCTGGCCACGTATCAGAAGAGGGGAAGGTCTTCCACTGGAAGAAGGATTACTAATCGCCCGTTTTAAAAGGGAACAATGAAATGTTTTATTGATACCCAAAGAACGGGGCAGATCTAACTGAAATGCCACCGGATTGATAACCCTGGTGATCTTATAAGGGCCGATGAACCGGGGGCCTAACTTATGAGATGGCTGTCTCAACTTCAAATTCTTGGTAGACAACCAGACGAAGTCTCCTAATTTGAAGCTGCAGGGTCTTTTCCGCTTATCAAAAACCCTTTTGGTCACTAATGACACAGACACAAGGGCTTTCTTCACTTTCCGCCAAATACCTCTAAGGACCGAAACCACAGAGGAACCACCAGGCGTGGAGTCCAGGGGGTCAAAAGAATTGGCCTTAGGATGATGCCCATACACACAAAGGAAGGGAGAGATCCCTGTAGCAGAGTGAGCCGCGTTGTTATAGGCAAACTCCGCCATGGACAGATGAGCAACCCAGTCAGTCTGACACTTGGAGACATAACACCTGAGGAACTGCTCCAAGGACTGGTTCACCCTTTCAGTCTGCCCATTAGACTGCGGATGGTAGCCCGACGACAAGCTGACAGAAATCTGGAGATCGGAACAAAATGCCCTCCAGAATTTGGCCACAAACTGGGATCCGCGGTCAGAGACCACATCAAGTGGCAACCCGTGGAGACGCACAACATGCAGCATAAATAATTCAGACAGGCGTCTGGCCGATGGCAGCCCAACCAGTGGAACGAAGTGCGCCATCTTAGAAAACCTGTCAACGACAACCCAGATGGCTGTCATCCCCGAGGATTTGGGCAAGTCCACCACAAAATCCATTGAAATGTGGGTCCATGGCTTAGATGGGATAGAGAGTGGATGTAGTGGGCCAACAGGAACCCCTCTAGGAGTCTTATTTCGGGCACAGATGTCACATGCCCGAACCCACTGATCCACATCCTTAGCCACCGAGGGCCACCACACCGCCCTAGATAGCAACTCCCGAGTTCTGGCAATACCCGGGTGACCTGCAGACTTCTTGGCATGGAATTCCAGGAACACTCGCTGTCTTAACCTAGGAGGCACAAACAAAAGACCTACCGGAAGGTCTGGAGGAGCCTGCTCCTGTGCTCTAAGGACTAATGATAAGAGGTCCTGGGTAATGCCCACTTTAATACATGATGGGGAAACAATGGGCAACGGCTCCTCGGTGGTCTCCTGGATTGGAGCAAAACTCCGCGAGAGCGCATCAGCCTTGATGTTTTTTGACCCAGGGCGATATGTTATCAAAAAATTAAAGCGAGCAAAAAACAAAGCCCATCGTGCCTGCCTGGCATTGAGACGCTTCGCTGACTCTAAATATGCCAGATTCTTATGGTCAGTGAGAATTGAGACCACAAACTTAGCCCCCTCAAGCCAGTGTCTCCACTCATCGAGTGCATCCTTAATAGCCAACAATTCCCGGTTACCCACGTCATAATTCATCTCGGCAGGCGAAAATTTACGGGAAAAGTAAGCACAGGGATGAAGGCGATTATCTGACACTCCCATCTGAGAAAGCACTGCCCCAATACCCATCTCAGAGGCATCCACCTCCACCACAAAAGGACGCTCTGGATCTGGGTGTCGCAGCACCTTGGCCGAAACAAATGCCCTTTTGAGACGGGCAAAAGCCGCTTTAGCCTCACAAGACCAGTGAGCAACATCCGCCCCTTTCTTAGTGAGTGCCACCAAGGGCGCCACTATAGACGAAAATCCAGCGATAAATCGTCTATAAAAATTCGCAAAGCCCAGGAAACGCTGAAGCGCCTTCAAACTAGTGGGCTGCACCCAATCCAGGACTGCCTGTACCTTGGAACCCTCCATTTGGAAACCTTCTGGGGAGATAATATATCCTAGAAGTGCGATTTGCTGAACTTCAAATTCGCACTTCTCCAGCTTCGCCCCAAGCCGGTGGTCTCTGAGTTTCTGGAGGACTAAGCGTACATGCTTCCGATGTTCCTCCAGGGAATGGGAGAAGATTAGGATGTCATCTAAGTATACAACTAAGAATCTATCCAAATATTCCCTGAGCACATCATTCATGAAATCCTGGAAGACTGCCGGGGCATTACAGAGCCCAAAAGGCATCACCAAATATTCATAATGCCCCGAGTGGGTATTAAAGGCAGTCTTCCATTCATCCCCCTCTCTTATTCGGATTAGATTGTACGCACCGCGTAGGTCAATCTTAGAAAAAATGGTGGCAGTACGAAGCTGGTCAAACAAGACCGAAATGAGAGGCAGTGGGTATGAGTTTTTAATCGTGATACGGTTCAATTCCCTGAAGTCGATGCAGGGTCGCAACGAACCGTCCTTTTTACCCACGAAGAAGAACCCCGACCCAACTGGAGACTGTGAAGGTCTGATAAATCCCTTAGCCAAGTTCTCCTGAATGTACTCTGCCATAGCCTGAGTCTCAGGACGTGACAGGGAGTACAACCTGCTCTTGGGAAGCTTAGCATTTGGCAACAAATCAATGGCACAGTCATAGGAGCGATGGGGAGGTAGTACCTCTGCAACTTTTTTGGAGAACACGTCCGCAAAATCTGCATAACACCCTGGCAATCCTGGCAAACTTAGCTGCGAGAACCTGACTGGAAGGCTCAAGCAACTCCTGAAACAATCAGTACTCCAACTAAGAATCTCCCCAGAGACCCAGTCAAATTGAGGATTGTGGGCCCTTAACCAGGGTAACCCCAACACCAATGGGGCAAAAGTACAGACAGTCACATAAAAGGACAATTTTTCAGAGTGTGTGGCTCCAATAAACAAAGAAATCTGGCTAGTGCAAGAGGTAATTTTACCTTGGGATAATGGTTCCCCGTTTAACCCACAAATCTCAATTTCCGATGCCAAGGGTACTAAGGGAACAGAGTGTTTCAGGGCGAATTGGCGGTCCATAAAAACCCCGTCGGCCCCACTGTCCACAAAGGCCTCAGTCTTGACAGTTTGACCGAGGATCTTCAAGGTCACCGGAATGATAAAAGTCTTCTTGGGAAATTCTGACTTCTGGCCTGACAGGATATTTCCCATCACCCTCAGGCCCTGAAGTTTTCCGGCTTTTCTGGGCATGATACTACCACATGACCTTTATTCCCACAGTACAAACACAACCCCTGCTGTCTCCTCCGCATCTTCTCACGCGAGGAGAGGCGGGTAGCCCCAATCTGCATAGGCTCCTCGGAAAATTCCTCAGAGTCTGAGGTTCCCTTGGGAAGGAAGGAAATCTCAGTCTCCCTTTCAAGCCTACGCTCTCTCAGCCGTCTATCCACCCGGATGGATAACTGCATGAGCTGATCCAAGCTATCAGGCAAGGGATGTTGTACCAGTTGGTCCTTTATCTGGTTAGAAAGACCTCTTCGGTACTGGTGTCTCAGGGCTGGGTCATTCCACTGGGTATCATGGGCCAACCTCCGAAACTCCGTACAGTAAACCTCAACTGGCCTTCGCCCTTGCTTAAGGATCGAAATCTGAGCCTCGGCTGAGGCCGTCTTGTCAGGGTCATCATACAACATGCCCAGTGCCGTAAAAAAAGCATCAACACTTTTAAGCGACGGACAGTCAGGCTGCAACCCATATGCCCAGACCTGTGGGTCTCCTTGTAGCAAGGAAATCACTATGCCCACCCGCTGAATCTCCGACCCAGAAGACTGAGGCCTAAGCCGGAAGTATAGCTTGCAGCTCTCCTTGAAACAAAAGAACTGCGAGCGATCTCCAGAAAAACGATCCGGGAGATTTACTTTCGGCTCCTTAACCCCTGCAGGTGCTGCTGCTGCGGGAGCTCCGCCAGCAGCCTGGGAGGTGTGCATTTTAATGGACAAATCATTACATTTTTGAGTCAGGACCTGCACCTGATCAACCACCTGTTGCAACGTATTTTGAGGGGTATGCTCCATATTCCCACAAAATTTCAACAGGAGTATTGGGCTGCTGAATATGTTATGCACACCAGTGCCTGCAGGAAAGTACTGGTGTCAGGACTGTTATGCACTCCAGTGCCTGCAGGAATGTACTGGTGTTTGAACTGTTATGCAAAACAAATGGACTCACAGACAGACTAGGGAATATGACATAACGTACACAGAAGGTGGTAGGGTAACAAAATACACACAACGTGAACAGAGAAGCCCAGAGGCTAAGGAACTGGATATCTCCCTAGTATTAGAACTGCTCAGATGTGAAAAGCAAGATGTTGTGTTTTAATACATAGAAAACCCGAAATGCTGTTGCTAAGGGCAACAGCAAAACCCTAAAGGGTTACCAACGGGTGTGGCAGTAAACTCCTTGGTCAGAGATGGAATGATAGACACAAGGAGATTCTCCACAATCCTAATTCTCACTTGCAGTGCACAGGTTCGGTTTACTGCCACTAAACTGACCCCTGACACCTAGCACAGTGAGACAGGATTAGACAGGCAAGTCTTAGAATACAGCCGCAAACTTGCTAAGTTCACAGAGTAGTAACAGAACCCCAGCAAGCTAAACGAATGACTCCAGTCTTACTGCTAGGTCTGGATTGGCAGGGTGTAATACCAAATCCCCAGGCCTATTTGCAGTAAGCAACAAACAAATACAAAGCTACACAGTACTGGCTAACTTTCAGAAACTGACTAACCAACAAAGATTCAGCAGCATCTGCTTACCCTGAAAAGAGGCCTTATAAAGCAGGTGCTGTCCACGCCCCACTCAGACCTCACAGACTGTGAGCACAAAAACCAGCACCGGATCCCCTGCCATGCACAGAGCCTATAACCACTGCACAGCAAAAGACCCGAACCGGAGTATCAGCTGCGCTCAGGTTACTCCGCTAGCACTTGTCTCCCGGTTGCCATGACGACGTGGCAGCACAGGGCAGGAGACCCTAACATTGACCACCCGTGAATCCTGGTTAAGCGAATGAAGGGCTCCATCCACAAGTCCCACATGCCTAGCGGAATCGCTCCGTTTTAGCTCCTCCTTCAATCTCTCCAGCTGCTTCTGCAAAAGCCTGATGAGGGGAATGACCTGACTTAGGCTGGCAGTGTCTGAACTGACTTCACGTGTGGCAAGTTCAAAGGGTTGGAGAACCTTGCACAACATGGAAATCGTTCTCCACTGCGCTTGAGTCAGGTGCATTCCACCTCCTTTGCCTATATCGTAGGCAGATGTATAGGCTTGAATGGCCTTTTGCTGCTCCTCCATCCTCTGAAGCATATAGAGGGTTGAATTCCACCTCGTTACCACCCCTTTGTTTCAGCTGATGGCAGGGTTTGCTGGCGCTCCAGTCTTCGGCACGCGGTGGCTGAATGCCGAAAGTGGCCCGCAATTCTTCGGGCCACCGACAGCATCTCCTGCACGCCCCCGTCGTTCTTTAAAAACTTATGCACCACCAAATTAATTGTATGTGCAAAACATGGGACATGCTGGAATTTGCCCACATGTAATGCATGCACAATATTGGTGGCGTTGTCCGATATCACAAATCCCCAGGAGAGTCCAATTGGGTTAAGCCAATCTGCGATGATGTTCCTCAGTTTCCGTAAGAGGTTGTCAGCTGTGTACCTCTTATGGAAAGCGGTGATACAAAGCGTAGCCTGCCTAGGAACAAGTTGGCGTTTGCAAGATGCTGCTACTGGTGCCGCAGCTGTTGTTGCTGCGGGAGGCAATACATCTACCCAGTGGGCTGTCACAGTCATATAGTCCTTAGTCTGCCCTGCTCCACTTGTCCACATGTCCGTGGTTAAGTGGACAGTGGGTACAACTGCATTTTTTAGGACACTGGTGACTCTTTTTCTGACGTCCGTGTACATTCTCAGTATCGCCTGCCTATATAAGTGGAACCTAGATGGGATTTGGTACCGGGGACACACTACCTCAAGCAATTCTCTAAGTCCCTGTGAACTAACGGTGGATACCGGACGCACGTCTAACACCAACATCGTTGTCAAGGCCTGAGTTATCCGCTTTGCAACAGGATGACTGCTGTGATATTTCATCTTCCTCGCAAAGGAGTGTTGGACAGTCAATTGCTTACTGGAAGTAGTACAAGTGGTCTTCAGACTTCCCCTCTGGGATGATGATCGACTCCCAACAGCAACAACAGCAGCGCCAGCAGCAGTAGGCGTTACACTCAAGGAACCATGGGAGGAATCCCAGTTAGGAGAGGACTCGTCAGACTTGCCAGTGACATGGCCTGCAGGACTATTGACGTTCCTGCCTAAGGAGGAAATTGACTTTGAGGGAGTTGGTGGTGTGGTTTGCAGGAGCTTGGGTACAAGAGGAAGAAGGGATTTAGTTGTCAGTGGACTGCTTCCGCTGTCACCCAAAGTTTTTGAACTTGTCAATGACTTCTGATGAATGCGCTCCAGGTGACGTATAAGGGAGGATGTTCCTAGGTGGTTAACGTCCTTACCCCTACTTATTACAGCTTGACAAAGGCAACACACGGCTTGACACCTGTTGTCCGCATTTCTGTTGAAATAATTCCACACCGAAGAGGTGATTTTTTGGGTATTTTGACCAGGCATGTCAATGGCCTTAATCATCCCACGGACAACAGGTGTCTCCCCGGGTGCCTGACTTAAACAAACCACCTCACCATCAGAATCCTCCCCGTCAATTTCCTCCTCAGTGCCAGCAACACCCATATCCTCATCCTGGTGTACTTCAACAGTGACATCTTCAATTTGAATATCAGGAACTGGACTGTGGGTGCTCCTTCCAGCATTTGCAGGGGGCATGCAAATGGTGGAAGTAGCCACTTCTTCCTGTCCAGTGTTGGGAAGGTCAGGCATCGAACCCGCCGACACATTTGGACTCTCCTTGGGGATTTGTGATTTAGAACACACATTTCTTTGCTGTGCTTTTGCCAGCTTAACTCTTTTCATAGTAACATAGTATTTGAGGTTGAATAGAGGCAAATTGCCCATCGTGTTCAACCTGTTTTAAGCTGTGATGATTCTACATACTTGCTAAATAATGTTTTATGACTAATTAGCTACTATAACTCATGTTACCCCCGGATTAACCACGTTGATATTTTAAGTATTATAACCTTGGATAGCTTTTTCATTCAGAAATGTATCCATTCCTTTTTTAAATCGAATTACAGAGTCCGTCATTACCACCTTCCCTGGCACGGAATTCCACATCCTGATTGCCCAAACAGTGAAGAACCCTTTCCTCCTTTGCGTTCGGAACTTTTTAATAAATAATTCCTCTGATAACTCTTTGTGATGTCCCTTTACATATTTGAAGATATTTAATAATATCTCCTCTTAGGCGACTCTTTTCTAGTGTATACATATTCAGCCTAGTAAGTCTTTCCTTATAGTCCAGTCCTTCTAGGCCTTTAATCAATTTAGTAGCTCGCCTTTGAACACTTTCGAGTTCACTGATGTCTTTTTTATACAATGATGCCTAAAACTGAACACAATATTCCAGGTGCGGACGTACCAATGCCTTATACAGCGGCATGATTACATCCGAGTCCCTTGTCTCAATTCCCCTTTTTATGCACGCTAGCACCTTACTTGCCTTCTTTACTGCGTTTTGACATTGTATATGGTTATTAAGTCTATTATCAATGAATATCCCCAAATCTTTTTGCAACTCTGTTTCCCCTAGGCGTTCCCCATATAATATGTAGGATGCAAGTTTGTTTTTAGTCCCAAAATGCATAACCTTGCATTTGTCTGTATTGAACCTCATTTTACATTTAGACGCCCAGAGTTCAAGTTTAGATAGATCATTCTGCAAGGACTCCACACCCAATTCTGAATAAATTACCTTACACAGTTTAGTATCATCTGCAAAGATTGACACTGTGCTTTCCAGGCCTATTTCTAGGTCATTGATAAATATGTTGAACAGTAGTGGTCCGAGTATGGACCCTTGTGGTATTCCTCTGACTACTGGGGACCAGGTTGAGGACTTCACATTGACCACTACTCACTGTACCCTGCTATCCAACCAGCTGCTTATCCATGTGCAAATAGTTTTTCCTAGGCCAAGCTCCTTTAATTTGATCATCAGTCTCCTGTGAGGAACTGTATCGAAGGCTTTTGCAAACTCTAGGAAGACCACATCCACTGCTTTTCCTTGATCAAGATGATTGCTCACTTCCTCGTAGAAGCTAATTAAGTTAGTCTGACATGACCTGTCCCTCACAAACCCATGCTGGTTCTTGCTAATAATCCTAGCGGACTGTAGATACTCCTGTATGCCATCCCTTAGAATTCCTTCCAATATTTTCCCCACTATAGATGTTAAACTAACTGGTCTGTAGTTTCCTGGAAGATTTTTAGATCCCTTTTTAAATAATGGCACTACCTCAGCTGTACGCCATTCCTTCGGTACCATGCCTGATCTAATTGAACTATTGAAAATCAAGTATAGGGGTTGTGCTAGTTGTGAACTAAGCTCCATAAGAACCCTCGGGTGAAGTCCATCAGGACCAGGTGATTTATTAATCTTAATTTTGCTTAATCTCTCCCGGACTACATTTTTGCTTAAACAAGTATCTAACCATGAATCATTACTGTCACAATTGTTATGCTCTACTCCCACCATCAGTTCTTCACTGGTGAATACTGATGAAAATAATTGGTTCAGTATTTCCGCTTTTATTTCGTCATCATTTATCAATTCTCCTAATTCATCTTTTAATGGACCTATAGTCTTCTTTTTTAACCTTTTACCGTTTATGTATCTAAAAAACTTTTTAGGATTGGTTTTACTCTCTATAGCGATTTGCTTTTAATTTTCCATTTTAGCTGCTCTTATTGCTTTTTTGCATTTCTTATTACACTCCTTGTAATACTTGAAAGACTCCTCCTTTCCATTAGATTTAAATGCTTTGAAAGCCCGCTTTTTTTTTTTATGCATTTCTGCCTTAACCTTCTTGATAAGCCACATCGGTTTGAGTTTAATACTCCTGCGTTTACTGCCCATGGGAATAACATTATGAATATTGCTATCCAGCAACCCTTTTAAAACATCCCACATTTCCTAAGTGTTCTTGTTATTAAACAGAACCTCCCACTCTATGTCGTTAAGTGCACATCTAAGCATACTGAAATTAGCCTTCCTAAAGTTGAAAGTTTTGGTGGAACCCCTGTAGCTATGTTTCCTAAAACTGATGTCGAATGTGATCATATAGTGATCACTGTTACCCAAAGTCTCCCCAACTTTAGTGTTTGATATAATGTACACATTATTAGTAATTACTAAATCCAAGGTAGTTTTACCCCTAGTTGGGTCCTTGACTAATTGAGACAAATAGTGATCCCTAAACATATTTAAAAACCTGCTGCCCCTCGCTTTAGCACATGAATCGTTACTCCAGTTTATATCCGGGTAATTAAAATCCCCAATCACAAGGATGTCCCCCAATCCTGCAGCCATTTTGATTTGCTGCAATAGTTGTTCTTCCTCATGTATGCTAATATCTGGCTGTTTGTAGCACATGCCTATAACTAGTTTTTTTGCATAAATTCCCCCACTTGAGATTTCAACCCATAGTGACTCCACATTATCACCAGTCTCCTCATAGATAACCTCCTTTAGGTATGGTTTAAGTTATGGTTTAATATAAAGACATACACCTCCTCCTCTTTTGTTAGCCCTGTCCCTCCTGTATAGAGAATACCCCTCCAAGTTAGCAACCCAGTCGTGAGAGTCGTCCCACCATGTTTCCGTAATACATATAATGTCATACTCAGCCTTTGATGCTAACAATTCCAATTCCCCCATTTTACCTGCTAGACTTCTTGCGTTTGCAAGCATACATTTTAGTTTATCGGTTCCTTTATTTGTTTGTTTTCCTAAAGATTTCCCATCCTGGTTAACTAGTGCATCCGTAGAGTTACTGATACAGATTGTCCTTCTCGCTCCCTCTCCAACCCCACCGTACTTAGTATTGCCCACCATACTTTTCTCTTTGGTCAACTCAATGTTCCTGTCTAAATTCACCGCCCTGACATAAGTTTTTTCCCTTAGGTCCCGTACAACATTTTCTATAGGCTGTAATGATGACACATAATTGTTATTATTTAATGCTTTAGCAATACCTTTCTTAACACCCTTATTAGAACCCATGTAAAAATACCCTTACCGGCTGCACTTTCCCTCCCCCCTTCTCCACCCCCTTTTATCTCACTACCACCATCCCTACTATACTCGCTGCATGACCCATAGTTTCTAGCTAAACCCTCCCCCCAGGCTCCTAGTTTAAAAGCTCCCCCAACCTACTAACCATCCTACCCCCCAGCACCGCAGCCCCTTCCTCATTCAGGTGCAATCCGTCACGAGAAAAAAGATGGCGCCTGACTGAGAAGTCCGCCCAGTGTTCCAAGAACACAAACCCCTCTTTCCTACACCAGTCTCTGAGCCACACATTTACCTCCCTAATCTCCCTCTGTCTCCCTGGGCTAGCGCGTGGCACTGGTAATATTTCGGAGAAAATTACCTTAGATGTCCTTTTTTTTAGTTTCTGGCCTAAGTCCCTATAATCTTTCTTAAGGACATCCCACCTACCACTAACTTTGTCGTTGGTGCCAACGTGCACCAAGACTGCCGGGTCTCTCCCAGCCCCTCCCAACAATCTATCTACCTAATAAAGCTAATTATTTATCTTATAACATTCACTATGTGTGGGTAAGAGACTCAGTACGCAATTGGCGTATGGGGTACCGTAAGGGTACACACTTAGCGTAGCAGACGCTTAGCCGTGGTCGAGATGCACATGCGGCACGCTCGCTCACAGCTTAACGCTTGGTGTCGAGCACGCTATAGGCGGCCGACTACCGTAATGCTACGCTACCAGCGTAGCGGACGCTCGTGACCACGAGGGGAACACGAGCGGCGCAGACGCTCACGGGATGACACTCAGTAAACCTTGTATGCAACACACAGAAAGGATACGCTTATACTGTAAACCTTGTATTGAAATACTGTAGCGATATAACGCTGCTTAACCTTGTTAATACAAAAGCTGTTTGAGCGATTGAGATGCTCCGAATACCCTCAGTAATGTAATAAACACACAATACCTTGCTAAGGTTCCAACACCTTTACTAACAATATCTAGCTATGTAAAAAAGGGAAAACAGTTAACAGTTCATACACTACAGGCTAACATCAATATCTAAACATAATAACTACACATATACAATATACAACAGTTTAACAATAACAGAGAGAGAGAGAGAGAGTATGGCAAATACAGAGAATAAGTTGGTTACAGAGAGTACTTACACACATGGGAATGAATCGCAGGCGCAATCTGGAAATCCAGCCCTCAGTTAATCAGTGATGAAAACCTTGTGGAGAGTAGAGTCTTGTGTCCCCAAGCCTATTGCAAACTATATTTATGTACTAGCTCAAGACATACTACAATAGATACTGTTGTGCCCTCTTTCCATTGGTTAGGGGGTGGGACATGTACTGCACCTGGGATCATTGGTTAGTTCAAGAAGTGGGCGCTGGCTAGGACTTTTTAGTATTCTAAATTCCTCTCTGGTTGTATTGTGGAAACCTATTGTTTGGATCTTCCAAACAAACTCTGTCTCTGGGCTTTGTTTACCCCACGGTCACCTCTTTCAGTTGAGACAATGACATCTCAGCACTCATTATTCTGGAGAGAAACCTGGACCTATTCATAAACAAAGGTGTAAACCCTCTTCATAGAATCTCAAAGCTTAGTGTAAATAAGGCTATTTGTTTTCAGTCTGTGGGAAAGAGGTGACTGAATTCCAGTCACCCACCCTGCATTTATGTGTAATTTATTCTGAATGCAATTAATCTTATGTTCTACTCCTGTGCATAACCATGAGCAGGAAATATGCGAATCCCTCCCAACTGTCATAGATACAACACCTCTTCAATACCCCACAGCTGGACACCATACACTACCCTCCAACCTTTGTCTGAGCCCTCCCAGCATGCAAAGAGGAATCTCTCTGTCTAAGAGGTTTTAAACTTACCATACTTGCTGACATTATGAAGGGGGATATTAACTATAAAACGCATTATATTGGTTAAATATGTAGCGATCGAGTCGCTCGCTAGTCGCACACAAACACCGCCGTAAATACCCATCTCCATGCGCAGGCGACGTCAGAGCGTCCCCTACGCAACCTGAGGGGATGCGTACGCACGGGGGAGTCGGTGCGCGAGCAGC
Source organism: Pseudophryne corroboree (assembly GCF_028390025.1). Lineage (NCBI taxonomy): Eukaryota > Metazoa > Chordata > Amphibia > Anura > Myobatrachidae > Pseudophryne > Pseudophryne corroboree. Next base: position 186,776,435 of record NC_086447.1, read on the forward strand.
GGGCACGTGCATTGGGGTTAGTACAAGGCATCATAGGTCGCTATATTTTTCGACTTTGACAGTCGACCCTTTGGCAGTCATCAATAACTGCCACTTAACAATTCAAACAGAAAAATATATGTCATCATGAAATACCTTTTTATGATTAGGTAGAGGGAGGAGAGGAGAAGGTGGGAAAGGTATTACCTAGTGAGATAGTAGAAGCGTGTGTGTATGAATCCATGTTTGAGGGGTCATGTATCATCGTGCCGTACGTGTTTTAAATCAAGCTTCGAGGTATTGCGAAGTATACATTTGAATCCTTCTTATCCCGTATCAAGGGTCTGTGGATGGGCTGTCAAACTCTACCGAGCTCTTTTCGGCTTTTGGTTGCAACAAATGGGGGAGCACATTTAGTTGATGATACATGAATGGGGGGGTATGTGAGTGCTGATATCTGTGTCTATATTCCCTGTCGACTATGTGTGTCATTACCTGGAGGTTGTAGAGATGAGGATAAGAAACAATCGTTATAAATGCAGTCGTAAACTATGTGAGTTTATATAAACAGTCTCCGATTGAGGTCTTGTCTGATGTCTTGTCTTGATGTACATGTTGTCTGATGTCTCTCGGTGCTTTTGCTATAAAAAGCGAGCAAAAGTTGTTCCATTGTCCATAAAGTTACAGTCTCTAAAGTATTGGGCTATCGTAAAAGTTAAAGTCACTAGGGAAATTGGGGGCTTGTAGCATAGTTCATCAATGATCTGTATAAAAGAGGTTGTCAAATTCTTCTTCCAAGCGGATGTCTTTGTACCTTGGAGGAAAACAAAGGAGAAACAGGTGAAAGAAACGGACCGTGGAATCACATTTTCATCACAACATTGTCTCTATCGTTGGGTCATAAATCAGATTAGTTGTTGTTATTACAGTGTCTTCGCTCCGTAAACTCATCACCCTGGTATTACTTTTACACTTCGCTAAAACCTGGACGCATCTCAATATCAGGCCAACCAATATGACGACTCCTAGAATACACAAAAGAAATTTCCCTACATCCATAATAATACTTTGGGCCCATTCTCCTAAACCAGAGAACCAATTTTGTGGGTTCTACCATGACACCCAACTGGTCAGCTCATTACCCACAGCAGCGAGTGTGAGATTGTGTTTCCTTCGAAACTCCCACTTCAATTGCAGAATGTCATCCATCTTTTAGTCTATGACCTCGGCTGGGTCCTCCGTGCTGTTTGTGATATACGTGCAGCACTTTACACCATACTGAGGTGCTAGGGTAGCACAATACCCGCCTGTCACAGCTGTGAGGTAATTGAGAATCATCCTATGCTGAACCAGTTCTGTTTTGTAGGCTTGTAACTCTCTCCCTGTATACCTGAATGTGTCGTCATACATTTCGGTGATATTGTCTAATAAATTTGCTAGCGCAGATATATATTTATAATTTATCACTCCTCTGGCGGTACGAGTGATATCTAACGCAAGTAGGAATTGAATCCCGGTGGATTCATGGATCAGATCAGAGGCCGAGTGCTCTGTCCTCTCTATCAGGTGCCTTTTAACGATGTGCTCGTAATGAGTGTGAGTATAAGGAGCTTGGGCACCGCTGTGAATGTCTTTCATTTTTTTATGGGATACAGTCATTACTTCAGGCAGAACTTTTCCAACATAACACAATCCCTCTGAGTTTGGGGCAAGGAACCTATACGCCTTCCTCCCGCATATGAAATATGCATCATCGGGGAGAACATATGGGACTGAGTATGACATAACCATGTTACAAACTTTCCATGTGAACTCTCCTAACCCTAACTCTCCCATCTGTCTAGTACACGTATCAGGTTGTACGATATGTGCACAGTATCCTGGTGATACTTCTCCAACTCGCATGGTCCTACTTCCTAGAGTATACCTATACCGGAAATATTTTCCATGGTCGGCTATCTGGCGTATAAGTTCTGTGTCTATGGGCATTCTATCGGCTCTATATGAAAATGTCATGGTTTGATTACTCCATGACACTTCCCAATTTCCCGGCTTTCGGGGATTGGAAATGTTAAAGCATACTAAGGACCTATCCACATGATATTGGTGGAGCTTCAAACTAGGAGGACTAGAGATATTAAACCTCTTGTCCACTGGCCTCCCACCACTTAGCTCAAGTACCTCTCCTATAGTTAAAGGGAATGGTACTAGTCCTGATTTGCTATGACCTTGAGGTACTTGAGAGCATACCCAACAGTCTGTCTGGTTTAACACTTTACCCACTAAGGAGTGATAGTCACTCAATGGATGCCGGTCCATGTGGATATTAAAACTGGACTGACATTTCTTGATGCACCCATCCTCAACTATATTGTCACAATGCCTACAGATGCAGTTCTCTTTAGCTAACAATCCTTCACAATGTCTACAAATAACATGGCTGCTAGATCATTTTCTGGTACTCGCCTTTGCTTGGTGATTGTGTTGCTATTGGAAATTTACGCCTCCGTCTCAGTCATCAGAAACCCATTCCGGATCCTTTCTCGACCTCACTGGTACTCTCACCGAAACAGACTGCTCTGGTCAACATCATGGTCAACAGGAAAACACGGACTGCAGTCTCTTGGGGCGAGTCCATCTTACAGGAGGAGAAAGAGAAATTTGTAATGGGGGTACAAAAAATACTTTGAGGGGAAAGAAAAATGTTACGATGTCTTATGTCCTCTAGTCTTGTTGTTCTTCTTGCTCTGCTGTCATCTCAAATGTGCTGTCCTCAGTCTTCCAAACGAACACTCGGGTGATACAATATTCCTTCCAAATCAGCAATCTCTCTGTAAGGAGCAAAAATCTTGCATTACCATTTGTCTAACTGATGTGTGACATACCATCTTTAAAACATGAGAACATGTGAGAGAAGAGAGAGAAAAAAAAACAAACGAGAGAGAGAACAATTCATCACATTTTACATTAAACAACAAACAATAAAACATTGTCAGATCTTCCGTTCACCATCAGGCTGTCACACCAACACATCCATTGGTATCTTTGCGCAGTCCCATCCCCACCAGTATTTCCACACTGCACCCTTTTGTGCCTGGCCAGGACACACCGATGTCGGTAGGTCACACTGGGGTTAGGTAGACTTCTGCAAAGACCAAGTAGCTATGTGATGTTTGAGTTCTGCCGATGAACGTCAGAGATGGGCAAAAAGAAACATTTACAAATAAATTACAACGTTTACCCGGCCGTTCCTGTGTCTACAAGGAACTGACCTCCCAATATCATTAACTGTAACCTCAGGTTTACTATCAGTCCTAATGATCACCTTTCCTGATTGCATATTACAGGTGCGGCCCAAACTTCTTCCTAGGTGATTCCTGATTACAATTTCGTGTGTCATAGCTCTGCTCGCGTTCTTGTCTAGGGGGTTTATATAACCTTTGTCTATTTCTTGATCTACAATCTCTTGCATAATGACCTTCCTTCTGGCAATTATAACACCTTATCACCTTTGACTTACCCACAGGGATCTGAGGCTTCTTACTTCTCTGTGTTTCCCTGTGCTTGCTGATGTTTTGCTCATGCCCAACAGCGGACTTTCTTAATGCAGCCACCGAGATATTTCTCCAGTTTGGGTTGGTGGTCTGTACCCTTGTTCTCAATACTTCCTTTAAACCATGTATTAACACAAATACTGCTACTTCTCTGTGCGGTGCACTTGTTTCGATGTTTTCTATACCTGTATACCTAGTCATGTCCTGCAATGCCCGATGGAAATAATTAGAAGTACTTTCCCCTTCGTTTTGTCTTATGGAGAAGATTTCGTTCCACTCGACAACGGCTGGGAAATATACTCCTAACTGTCGGTTGATCTGCTTAATACATTCCTGATTGTGTTCCTCCGTTTGAGGTACTTCCGTGTCTAATTGACAATCAGTAATAAATTTCGCAGGGTCAACACTGGAGGGCAAACATGCCCTCAGCACTGTCCGCCAATCTTTGTTGGTGGGTTCTGTGGAGTTTCCTAGTTCTTTAATGAACCTTTGACATGCAACTATATCTTTCCTAGGATCAGGAAATTCAGACATAATTGACCTCAATTCCATCCGGGACCAGGGACGGCGCATTGCACTGTCCCTGGCGGGAATGGTTCCCTGAGCGTCAGTCTTCCCATTGGGGACTGTGATCACCCTGACAGGATTAAACTCAATTACATCATCTTGTGTTGGTTCTACAATATGAGGTACATTTGTTTGTGCGTGATATATAACACCGTACGTACCTGTGGACACGACCTCACCTGACCCTCCGTTAGGGGGTTTGATTATTGCCTTTACCGAATTGGTCGCGTCCACCTGGATGTCTTGTGTGATGGCTGCTGGAAAAGGTGCCGACATCGTGCTGGGCTCACTTTCTTGCTGGTAATCCTGAGGGAAGTTTAACATGGAGTGCAACTTGCACGGGTTAACAGTTGTACATTTAACAGTTTTAGTTTTATCATTGTTACATTTGTTACACTTATCCTTATCATCTATAATACAGTTGCTAAGTGCATTTTTATCATACACCAGTGTGCCACTCTCTGTAACCACCTTCTCTCTTGTTGCCATATTTTTCTTACCACAGTGAGAGTCAGCTGTGTAAGCTAATTCTCCTTGTATTTCACCTTCCTGTTGCCATAACTGTAAATAATCATAATGTTTGATCCGTCTCTTTGCAGATTTAATGAGACATATCCTTCTCCTTAGATTTTGTAACACCTCGGGACCAAAACTGCCTACTTGTGGGAACTTTTCCCCATCATGCACAGTCATTCTTTCCCATTCATTGACCTTTGCGTGTGATCCATTTCGGACTTCCCGGTCTGTTTCACACGTTATCCTTGCCGACTCTATTGGCCGGTTTACTAAGTCAACCCGAACCGAGGTTGATCGCCCCCTACCTGAACAACTGGCCCCCATCTTTGCAGGTGTTGCTTTCACTACCTCTGACCTTCAAATCAGGGTCTTCAGCGAACCCTTACAAAAACCAAGATGTCCGGGTAGGCCGGCGGCAGAAGTTTACCGAGTACCTCCACTCACTCGCCCACGTCGACCAATACGCCCACACACTGCCTTAGCGCTGGCGTACTCAACCTAGGGCCCCTGCGACCTGAACCTCTATTTACTGGAACATGTGGGTGTGATCCGAAGAGCACTTAACCCTTCCCAGTAACTATTGGTTGTTAGAGAATTCCCGAGTGACCAGCGAACCTCCCTTAAAATAAAAAAAATTACACAAATCACGTTAGAATGTACAAATAGCGTTTATGACCCCTCTAACGTACGCAAATGGTACTGGGTCAAGTTACTAACTAATGCACACAATTACGTGCGGTACAATCGTTCTGCACATAAGCAACTAATCTTATGTGCGGAGCGACCAGTGGAATCGAAAATTGTGGCTGCGAATTCCTTCAGCCAGAGCTTAATGGCCTATATGGGTACCGCACCAACCCTTCCTGGTGTTGTGCTCCTTTACTCTTTATCTATAGCGGACTTCCTAGTCTGCTGTACCTAGACCTCCTGGTCTGTCTGGACCTCCTGGTCCGTGACCTCCTGGTCTGTGCTACAGTAGACCTCCTGGTCTGCTATACTCTAATGCTCTTATTTTAATATGTTTAACAAGGGATGCCTCCCAAGCCACCGTGCTGTCACTTACACGTATGTACCTCACGAGAACTCGATGATTTCCTGTGGTTCCACCCCAACATTTAAAAACTTATATATATGTATACACACTCTTTCACCTCATATACTCTTTACTATCATTTCTGCGCAGAAATCCCTTTCATTCAGTATCGCAGGCTAATCCTGAGGAGTTGCAACTAGAGAAGGATCTATTAGCTTAAAATTTTGGACACTGTGATTGATTTGCGCTATTATCGCGTTGCCTTCGTATCGCCTACTAAAACAATACTATCGTGTGATTTGTATTATGTGGGTGTACCCAGACGCTCCGTTGCGTAATATACGCTCCGTGCGTCGGCCCTTGCGTCGCGTACGCTAGTCTCACCCTTTGTTAGAGACACGTGTACGCCAGCCGGGTATATACACAGAAATACAACTAACACGTTTATCAATGTAGATGATCTTTAACTGTAATCATCTACCGAGCACCACACAGATCTTTCCTTGTATCTTTAGGCAAAGCCGTGTGCGTGTTTTACAAATTACTCCTTAACGTATTAATATTACTTTTAACTACCAATAGCAACAAATCTTTCTCAGCACGTTATCAATTGTGAAATGGCAAACAGGAAAGTGAGGTGTGAAATTACACAGATGGAAAAAGAAATACAGGTGTGTGCGTGCCTGCGTGTGTGCGTACACAAAACAGAAATAAACAGTTTTAAAAGACAATAGCGTACTGTTCTTACCTTCCGGTTCCGGATTCCACCAGCACTCCTACAGCGTAGCGAAACAGACGCTTATCTAGCTAGCACTACTGTATCCCGATACGAAGGGATACTGCCTTCCCACCCTTTGCTGATAGATAAAGTCTGTGTTCGCCAGTGTGGATATGTGGAGGACGGACGAGCCGCCAATTGATAAAGCTAATTATTTATCTTATAACATTCACTATGTGTGGGTAAGAGACTCAGTACGCAATTGGCGTATGGGGTACCGTAAGGGTACACACTTAGCGTAGCAGACGCTTAGCCGTGGTCGAGACGCACATGCGGCACGCTCGCTCACAGCTTAACGCTTGGTGTCGAGCACGCTATAGGCGGCCGACTACCGTAATGCTACGCTACCAGCGTAGCGGACGCTCGTGACCACGAGGGGAACATGAGCGGCGCAGACGCTCACGGGATGACACTCAGTAAACCTTGTATGCAACACACAGAAAGGATACGCTTATACTGTAAACCTTGTATTGAAATACTGTAGCGATATAACGCTGCTTAACCTTGTTAATACAAAAGCTGTTTGAGCGATTGAGACGCTCCGAATACCCTCAGTAATGTAATAAACACACAATACCTTGCTAAGGTTCCAACACCTTTACTAACAATATCTAGCTATGTAAAAAAGGGAAAACAGTTAACAGTTCATACACTACAGGCTAACATCAATATCTAAACATAATAACTACACATATACAATATACAACAGTTTAACAATAACAGAGAGAGAGAGAGAGAGTATGGCAAATACAGAGAATAAGTTGGTTACAGAGAGTACTTACACACATGGGAATGAATCGCAGGCGCAATCTGGAAATCCTGCCCTCAGTTAATCAGTGATGAAAACCTTGTGGAGAGTAGAGTCTTGTGTCCCCAAGCCTATTGCAAACTATATTTATGTACTAGCTCAAGACATACTACAATAGATACTGTTGTGCCCTCTTTCCATTGGTTAGGGGGTGGGACATGTACTGCACCTGGGATCATTGGTTAGTTCAAGAAGTGGGCGCTGGCTAGGACTTTTTAGTATTCTAAATTCCTCTCTGGTTGTATTGTGGAAACCTATTGTTTGGATCTTCCAAACAAACTCTGTCTCTGGGCTTTGTTTACCCCACAGTCACCTCTTTCAGTTGAGACAATGACATCTCAGCACTCATTATTCTGGAGAGAAACCTGGACCTATTCATAAACAAAGGTGTAAACCCTCTTCATAGAATCTCAAAGCTTAGTTTAAATAAGGCTATTTGTTTTCAGTCTGTGGGAAAGAGGTGACTGAATTCCAGTCACCCACCCTGCATTTATGTGTAATTTATTCTGAATGCAATTAATCTTATGTTCTGCTTCTGTGCATAACCATGAGCAGGAACTATGCGAATCCCTCCCAACTGTCATAGACACAACACCTCTTCAATATCCCACAGCTGGACACCATACACTACCCTCCAACCTTTGTCTGAGCCCTCCCAGCATGCAAAGAGGAATCTCTCTGTCTAAGAGGTTTTAAACTTACCATACTTGCTGACATTATGAAGGGGGATATTAACTATAAAACGCATTATATTGGTTAAATATGTAGCGATCGAGTCGCTCGCTAGTCGCACACAAACACCGCCGTAAATACCCATCTCCATGCGCAGGCGACGTCAGAGCGTCCCCTACGCAACCTGAGGGGATGCGTACGCACGGGGGAGTCGGTGCGCGAGCAGCGGGCACGTGCATTGGGGTTAGTACAAGGCATCATAGGTCGCTATATTTTTCGACTTTGACATACCCGGTCTGCGATGTGCCGTACCCGAGCACCCAGGAGACAACAGACCGTACGGCGATCACGGTCCCGGTAGCAGATTGCCCTATCTGCCTTCATGATGATAGAATCCCCTACCACCACCACCATCTGCCTGGGCGCCTGTCTAACTTTCATCCCATCTGGGCCAGAGAGACCACTCCTCTGGTTGCTAGAGGGAGCAGACTCCTCCAGCTCCGTCATTTCGTCACTATCATCCATCGAATCTTCGTCCAATCGGGCAAATTTGTTTGGGTTTGATAGATCCGAGAAGTCGTGCCTCCCCCTCTTTTTCTTCCTTCTAACAGTGGCCCAACTGCCTACCTGATTTTCCTCATCTACCAGTGACCCCTGCTGCAACTCCTCCACCATTCTATCTAAACTTCGCTCGAGATTGTGAATATCCCTCAGTCGAGTAACGGTCTGCTCTAAATCAGTTACCTTGGCTTCCAGGGCAACCGTTCGCTCACATCTCGTGCATATGTATTCGCCCTGGGTCGGCTGCTCCAGGTGCGCATACATCTTGCACGACACGCACTGAGTGAGACTCTCAATCACGGCCCCTCCCATTGTTTGAGAACTCAACTCCCTATTACCTTTCGAAAGTACAATAAAGAGAATAAAAACCAACTAGTCCATACAATCAATACACAATAAGTAAGTAATCAATACTTATCTGAGTGGGACCTCTCCTGTGGCACCGATACTCCACCTAGCAGTTGCAGTTGTTCCAGCTCACTGCACCTCCTTTTCACTCGGCATCCAGCTCCTGCTGCTGATTCCAACTCGCATACACTTAAAAATCCAAGCTTCACTTTAAAATGCAATCTTCCTTACAATGAGCATTTTTATAGCGGGAGGATGAGTGCTTCCATCGTCATGTGAAGCTGAACCACTAGTCATGAGCACTGATGAAGATAATACTGAGAAGTTGAACTGACACTGAGCAGCAAGATGCAGCACAAGACACTGGACTATTAGTAATGTACTGTAGTATTACTGAGCACCACACTGCAGCACAAGACAATGAGCAGTGGTACTGAGCACTGATGAGGATACTACTGAGAACTGACACTAAGCAGCAAGATGCAGCACAAGAGAGACACCCTACTAGTAGGGTGGTATTCATGTGACCGCCGGTCTGCTGACCGACAGTCACATGACCTCCTCCACCATCCCGCCGGCTCAGTATCCCGATGGTCGGCATGCCGACCAACAGGGACTATTTCCACTCGTGGGTGTCCACGACACCCATAGAGTGGGAATAGAACCCGTGGCGACCGCAGGTCGCCACCGAGCCCGCAGCGTGGCGAGCCCGCAAGGGGCTTGCTGCACTCTCCCCTCCCCGCCGGGATCCCGGCGTCGGTATGCTGCCGGGATCCCGGCGTCAGTAAGCTGACCGGCGGTCAGGAGACCGCCGGTCATCCATACTACACCCCTACTAGTATTACTGAGCAGCAATAAGTAAGCACCGATACTGAGCACTGATATTGAGATTTTCCACTGAGAGAACGTAGCCACGTCCTCTCTGCTCTCTCCACAATGCACGAGCGAAAATGGCGGCGACGCGCGGCTCTTTCTATGGAATCCAAATCTCGCGAGAATCCGACAGCGGGATGATGACGTTTTCCCTCGTTCGGGTTTTCCCAGTCAGGCGGGAACAACCGAGCCTGTCTCGGACCCGTGTAAACCACGTGGAGTTCGGGGGGGTTTGGTTCTCTGAGAACTGTGAACCAGACACCACAAGCTCTCCCATCAGATCCAGGCTGTGCTACATACACTGCTCCAGTGTGCTCATGTCATTGCTGACTTCTTGCAAGTTGACACGGTCATGGGATACTGTAAACTGCTGTAAATGCTGGTTTGCAGCAGATTACCGGGGTCACAGTGCAGGAGCCGTAGATCAGAAGACCGGACCCGGAGGAGAGCACCAGGTGACCGATCACCGGGCTGTTGTAAGCATATATTTAAAAAATACATATATATTTATTTTTTATACGCCGTGATCAGCTTGTGTATCCATTGGACACACATAGCTGATCACACTGGCTGGGTCCCTGCACAGTTTTCTCTGCCTGTTGGCAGAGAAAACTGTGCAGAAGACAGCATATCGCAGTGAGCCCACTGATAACGCTGTCTCAGAATAGCGTAATTATCTCAGGACTCACTGCGGTATTTTATTTAAAAAAAACTTTCAGTAAATTTAGTCAGATCGCATTTCCCATTATAAGGATGAGAAATGCGATCTTGTTACTAAAAAAAAGGTAAATTAAAGGGTTTGTAGCAGTTTTTCACAAAAACTGTTTTAAAAAGTCGTTTAATACATTCAGGTGATACTAAGGGGCTGATTTATCACCATCCGCATCCTCAGATGCGGATGTGCTGTGATAATATTGGGCAAACTCGCAATGCGATATTTGAGTACATCACATGGATGTATCAATAATCACATGCAGGGACAGAGCTTGCAAGAATCAGGGTATTTGAAAAACAAACAAAACCCTGATGTCCTGCTGCGCATGCGCCACGCGCCAGGTCGCTGCTTCCTGAAGTCTGCCAGGAGCCGGATCCTGCTGCTGTATGTGACCCACATGCTGTAAAGTGTGCTGCCGCTTTGCAGCACCACTTTACTGCACAGGGGTCACAGCATAGCAGCAGGAGTTCCTGGATCCTGGCAGTGCTCACCGGACCACCAATCACCCTGCATGGGTAAGAATGATTTTTTTTAAACAAACTTAAAAAAAAAGGTAATCAGGATGTGTGTCCATCGGACACATATAGCTGATCACGCTGCCAGTTCCCAGCACGGCTTTCTCAGCCGAGGAGCAGAGAAAGCTTTGCAGAAGGCTGCATATCATAGTGCTGCCCCGTGATTACACCAGCTGTAGCTGGCGTAATTATCACAGGGCACACTGCGGTATTTTTTTACTTTTTTTTTTTATACATTTGCCAGATCACATTTCCCATTATAAGTATGGAGAATGCGATCTGATTCTTAAATATAGGATTTTAATAACCTACCAGTAAATCCTTTTCTCGTAGTCCGTAGAGGATGCTGGGGTCCATTTTAGTACCATGGAATATAGACGGTTCCGAAGGAGCCTTCTGCACTTTAAGAGTTTTTAACAGTGTGAACTGGCTCCTCCCTGTATGCCCCTCCTCCAGACCCCAGTGTAGGAACTGTGCCCGAGGAGACGTACATATTCGAGAGAGGAATTACTAATAAATTTGTGGCGAGATTCACACAGGCTCACACTATGGGGGTCATTCCGAGTTGTTCGCTCGCAAGCTGCTTTTAGCAGCTTTGCACACGCTAAGCCGCCGCCTACTGGTAGTGAATCTTAGCTTATCAAAATTGCGAATGAAAGATTAGCAGAATTGCGATTAGACACTTCTTAGCAGTTTCTGAGTTGCTCCAGACTTACTCGGCATCTGCGATCAGTTCAGTCAGTTTCGTTCCTGGTTTGACGTCACAAACACACCCAGCGTTCGCCCAGACACTCCTCCGTTTCTCCAGCCACTCCCGCGTTTTTCCCAGAAACGGTAGCGTTTTTTCGCACACACACATAAAACGTCCAGTTTCCGCCCAGAAACACCCACTTCCTGTCAATCACATTACGATCACCAGAACGAAGAAAAAAACTCGTAATGCCGTGAGTAAAATACCTAACTGCATAGCAAATTTACTTGGCGCAGTCGCACTGCAGACATTGCGCATGCGCATTAGCGACTAATCGCTCCGTTGCGAGAGAAAAATAACGAGCGAACAACTCGGAATGGCCCCCTATACACACAAAAAAAAAACATGTCGGCTAACATGGCCTTTAACATAACTCATGCCAACCAGCATGTATAACGCAACAGCAACAGCTGTCAACATCTAAACACATGTGTGCAAAAAGATAAACGTAATCAACAGGAAAAAAATGAGCACTGGGCGGGCGCCCAGCATCCTCTACGGACTACGAGAAAAGGATTTACCGGTAGGTTATTAAAATCCTATTTTCTCTTACGTCCTAGAGGATGCTGGGGTCCATTTTAGTACCATGGGGATGTACCAAAGCTCCCAGTACGGGCAGGCAAGTGCTAATGTTCCTGCAGAAGTGACTGACCAAATTGTAGGTCGTCAGCAGCCAAGGTGTCAAACTTATAAAACTTAGCAAACGTGTTTGCACCTGACCAAGTAGCAAATTTGCAAAGCCGAGACACCCCGGGCAGCCGCCCAGGACGAACCCACTTTCCTTGTAGAGTGGGCCTTTACTAGCGATGAGCGGGTTCGGTTTCTCGGAAACCGAACCCCCCCCCCCCCCCCCCCCGAACTTCACCCTTTTTACACGGGTCCGAGGCATACTCGGATACTCCAGTATTGCTCGGTTAACCCGAGCGCGCCCGAACGTCATCATCCCGCTGTCGGATTCTCGTGAGATTCGGATTCTATATAAGCAGCCGCGCGTCGCCGCCATTTTCACTCGTGCATTGAAAATGTTAGGGAGAGGACGTGGCTGGCGTCCTCTCCGTTTATTGTTGAACTTGATTGTGCTTTATTGCTTAATTGTGGGGAGGACTGGGGAGCAGCTGTATAATATAGGAGGAGTACAGTGCAGAGTTTTGCTGATCAGTGACCACCAGTTTTATCCGTTCTCTGCCTGAAAAAAATGCTCCTTATCTGTGCTCAGTGTGCTGCATATATCTGTGCTCACACTGCTTAATTGTGGGGACTGGGGAGCAGCTGTATTATATAGCAGGAGTACAGTGCAGAGTTTTGCTGACAGTGACCACCAGTAAACGTTGTCTGCCTGAAAAACACTCCATATCTGTGCTCAGTGTGCTGCTTTATTGTGGGGAATGGGGACCACCAGTATAATATTATATAGGAGGAGTATAGTGCAGAGTTTTGCTGACCAGGAACCACCAGTATACGTTGTCTGCCTGAAAAACTCGGGAGTGGTTCATCAAATCGACAGTGTCTAGGTCGACAATGTTTAGGTCGACCACTATAGGTCGACAGTCACTAGGTCAACATGGATGGAAGGTCGACAGGGTTTCTAGGTCGACATTTGCTAGGTCGACAGGTCTAAAGGTCGACATGAGGATTTTTTTTTCTATTTGGTGACGTTTTCTTCGTAGAGTGACCGAGATCCCAAATTAGTGCACTGCGTCCCCTCGCATGGCTCGCTTCGCTCACCATGCTTCGGGCAAGGTGCCTTCGCTCCGCTGCCGCTTCGCTCGGCACACTTTACCGTTCCAATCGAAGTCCACGTGGATCGTTAAGTATGAAAAAAATAAAAAAAATGTGAAAAACTCATGTCGACCTTTAGACCTGTCGACCTAGCACATGTCGACCTAGAAACCCTGTCGACCTTCCATCCATGTCGACCTAGTGACTGTCGACCTATAGTGGTCGACCTAAACATTGTCGACCTAGACACTGTCGATCTTCAGACCGGATCCCGAAAAACACTCCATATCTGTGCTGCATTGTAGACAGTATATAGTAGGAGTACAGTGCATAATTTTGCTGACCACCAGTATATAATATATAGGAGTACGGTACAGAAGGCCACTGCTGTACCTACCTCTGTGTCGTCAAGTATACTATCCATCCATACCTGTGGTGCATTTCAGTTTTGCACAGTTTGCTGACCACCAGTATATAATATATAGCATTACGGTACAGTAGGCCACTGCTGTACCTACCTCTGTGTCGTCAAGTATACTATCCATCCATACCTGTGGTGCATTTCAGTTTTGCACAGTTTGCTGACCACCAGTATATAATATATAGCATTACGGTACAGTAGGCCACTGCTGTACCTACCTCTGTGTCGTCAAGTATACTATCCATCCATACCTGTGGTGCATTTCATTTTTGCACAGTTTGCTGACCACCAGTATATAATATATAGCATTACGGTACAGTAGGCCACTGCTGTAACTACCTCTGTGTCGTCAAGTATACTATCCATCCATACCTGTGGTGCATTTAAGTTTTGCACAGTTTGCTGACCACCAGTATATAATATTTAGCAGTACGGTACAGTAGGCCACTGCTCTACCTACCTCTGTGTCGTCAAGTATACTATCCATCCATACCTGTGGTGCATTTAAGTTTTGCACAGTTTGCTGACCACCAGTATATAATATATAGCATTACGATACAGTAGGCCACTGCTCTACCTACCTGTGTGTCGTCAAGTATACTATCCATCCATACCTGTGGTGCATTTCAGTTTTGCACAGTTTGCTGACCACCAGTATATAATATATAGCAGTACGGTACAGTAGGCCACTGCTGTACCTACCTCTGTGTCGTCAAGTATACTATCCATCCATACCTGTGGTGCATTTCAGTTTTGCACAGTTTGCTGTTCACCAGTATATAATATATAGCAGTACGGTACAGTAGGCCACTGCTGTACCTACCTCTGTGTCGTCAAGTATACTATCCATCCATACCTGTGGTGCATTTCATTTTTGCACAGTTTGCTGACCACCAGTATATAATATATAGCATTACGGTACAGTAGGCCACTGCTAAACCTACCTCTGTGTCGTCAAGTATACTATCCATCCATACCTGTGGTGCATTTCAGTTTTGCACAGTTTGCTGACCACCAGTATATAATATATAGCAGTACGGTACAGTAGGCCACTGCTATACCTACCTCTGTGTCGTCAAGTATACTATCCATCCATACCTGTGGTGAATTTCACTTTTGCACAGTTTGCTGACTACCAGTATATAATATATAGCATTACGGTACAGTAGGCCACTGCTGTACCTACCTCTGTGTCATCAAGTATACTATCCATCCATACCTGTCGTGCATTTCAGTTGTGCGCAGTATATATAGTAGTAGGCCATTGCTATTGATACTGGCATATAATTCCACACATTAAAAAATGGAGAACAAAAATGTGGAGGTTAAAATAGGGAAAGATCAAGATCCACTTCCAGCTCGTGCTGAAGCTGCTGCCACTAGTCATGGCCGAGACGATGAAATGCCATCAACGTCGTCTGCCAAGGCCGATGCCCAATGTCACAGTAGAGAGCATGTAAAATCCAAAAAACAAAAGTTCAGTAAAATGACCCAAAAATCAAAATTGAAAGCGTCTGAGGAGACAAATCCCCAAGGAGAGTCCAATTGTGTCGGTTGCGATGCCTGACCTTCCCAACACTGGATGGGAAGAGCTTGCGCCTTCCACCATTTGCACGCCCCCTGCAAGTGCTGGAAGGAGCACCCACAGTCCAGTTCCTGATAGTCAAATTGAAGATGTCACTGTTGAAGTACACCAGGATGAGGATATGGGTGTTGCTGGCGCTGGGGAGGAAATTGACAAGGAGGATTCTGATAGTGAGGTGGTTTGTTTAAGTCAGGCACCCGGGGAGACACCTGTTGTCCGTGGGACGAATATGGCCATTGACATGCCTGGTCAACTCAAAATACAAAAAAAATCAGCTCTTCGGTGTGGAATTATTTCAACACAAATGCGGACAACAGGTGTCAAGCCGTGTGTTGCCTTTGTCAAGCTGTAATAAGTAGGGGTAAGGACGTTAACCACCTATGTACATCCTCCCTTATACGTCACCTGGACCGCATTCATCAGAAGTCAGTGACAAGTTCAAAAACTTTGGGTGACAGCGGAAGGAGTCCACTGACAACTAAATCCCTTCCTCTTGTAACCAAGCTCCTGCAAACCACACCACCAACTCCCTCAGTGTCAATTTCCTCGTTACACAGGAAAGCCAATAGTCCTGCAGGCCATGTCACTGGCAAGTCTGACGAGTCCTCTCCTGCCTGGGATTCCTCCGATGCATCCTTGAGTGTAACGCCTACTGCTGCTGGCGCTGCTGTTGTTGCTGCTGGGAGTCGATCGTCATCCCAGAGGGGAAGTCGGAAGACCACTTGTACTACTTCCAGTAAGCAATTGACTGTCCAACAGTCCTTTGCGAGTAAGATGAAATATCACAGCAGTCATCCTGCTGCAAAGCGGATAACAGGCCTTGGCAGCCTGGGCGGTGAGAAACGTGGTTCCGGTATCCACCGTTAATTCAGAGGCAACTAGAGACTTGATTGAGGTACTGTGTCCCCGGTACCAAATACCATCTAGGTTCCATTTCTCTAGGCAGGCGATACCGAAAATGTACACAGACCTCAGAAAAAAAATCACCAGTGTCCTAAAAAATGCAGTTGTACCCAATGTCCACTTAACCACGGACATGTGGACAAGTGGAGCAGGGCAGACTCAGGACTATATGACTGTGACAGCCCACTGGGTAGATGTATTGCCTCCTGCAGCAAGAACAGCAGCGGCGGCACCAGTAGCAGCATCTCGCAAACGCCAACTCGTTCCTAGGCAGGCTACGCTTGAGGCACACAGCTGACAACCTCTTACGGAAACTGAGGAACATCATTGCAGAATGGCTTACCCCAATTGGACTCTCCTGGGGATTTGTGACATCGGACAACGCCACCAATATTGTGCGTGCATTACATCTGGGCAAATTCCAGCACGTCCCATGTTTTGCACATACATTGAATTTGGTGGTGCAGAATTATTTAAAAAATGACAGGGGCGTGCAAGAGATGCTGTCGGTGGCCCGAAGAATTGCGGGCCACTTTCGGCATTCAGCCACCGCGTGCCTAAGACTGGAGCACCACCAAACATTCCTGAACCTGCCCTGCCATCATCTGAAGCAAGAGGTGGTAACAAGGTGGAATTCAACCCTCTATATGCTTCAGAGGATGGAGGAGCAGCAAAAGGCCATTCAAGCCTATACATCTGCCCACGATATAGGCAAAGGAGGGGGAATGCACCTGACTCAAGCGCAGTGGAGAATGATTTCAACGTTGTGCAAGGTTCTGCAACCCTTTGAACTTGCCACACGTGAAGTCAGTTCAGACACTGCCAGCCTGAGTCAGGTCATTCCCCTCATCAGGCTTTTGCAGAAGAAGCTGGAGACATTGAAGGAGGAGCTAAAACAGAGTGATTCCGCTAGGCATGTGGGACTTGTGGATGGAGCCCTTAATTCGCTTAACCAGGATTCACGGGTGGTCAATCTGTTGAAATCAGAGCACTACATTTTGGCCACCGTGCTCGATCCTAGATTTAAAACCTACGTTGTATCTCTCTTTCCGGCAGACACAAGTCTGCAGAGGTTCAAAGACCTGCTGGTGAGAAAATTGTCAAGTCAAGCGGAACGTGACCCGTCAACATCTCCTCCTTCACATTCTCCCGCAACTGGGGGTGCGAGGAAAAGGCTAAGAATTCCGAGCCCACCCGCTGGCGGTGATGCAGGGCAGTCTGGAGCGAGTGCTGACATCTGGTCCGGACTGAAGGACCTGCCAACGACTACTGACATGTCGTCTACTGTCACTGCATATGATTCTCTCACCATTGAAAGAATGGTGGAGGATTATATGAGTGACCGCATCCAAGTAGGCACGTCAGACAGTCCGTACGTATACTGGCAGGAAAAAGAGGCAATTTGGAGGCCCTTGCACAAACTGGCTTTATTCTACCTAAGTTGCCCTCCCTCCAGTGTGTACTCCGAAAGAGTGTTTAGTGCAGCCGCTCACCTTGTCAGCAATCAGCGTACGAGGTTACTTCCAGAAAATGTGGACAAGATGATGTTCATCAAAATGAATTCTAATCAATTCCTCCGTGGAGACATTCACCAGCAGCAATTGCCTCCAGAAAGTACACAGGGACCTGAGATGATGGATTCCAGTGGGGACGAATTAATAATCTGTGAGGAGGGGGATGTACACAGTGAAAGGGGTGAGGAATCGGAGGATAATGAGGAGGTGGACATCTTGCCTCTGTAGAGCCAGTTTGTGCAAGGAGAGATTGATTGCTTCTTTTTTTGGTGGGGGCCCAAACCAACCAGTCATTTCAGTCACAGTCGTGTGGCAGACCCTGTCGCTGAAATGATGGGTTCGTTAAAGTATGCATGTCCTGTTTATACAACATAAGGGTGGGTGGGAGGGCCCAAGGACAATTCCATCTTGCACCTCTTTTTTCTTTCATTTTTCTTTGCATCATGTGCTGTTTGGGGACAATTTTTTTGAAGTGCCATCCTGCCTGACACTGCAGTGCCACTCCTAGATGGGCCAGGTCTTTGTGTCGGCCACTTGTGTCGCTTAGCTTAGTCACACAGCGACCTTGGTGCGCCTCTTTTTTTCTTTGCATCATGTGCTGTTTGGGGACAATTTTTTTGAAGTGCCATCCTGTCTGACACTGCAATGCCACTCCTAGATGGGCCAGGTGTTTGTGTCGGCCACTTGGGTCACTTAGCTTAGTCACACAGCTACCTCATTGCGCCTCTTTTTTTCTTTGCATCATGTGCTGTTTGGGGACAATTTTTTTAATCTGTCATCCTGTCTGAAACTGCAGTGCCACTCCTAGATGGGCCAGGTGTTTGTGTCGGCCACTTGGGTCGCTTAGCTTAGTCACACAGCTACCTCATTGCGCCTCTTTTTTTCTTTGCATCATGTGCTGTTTGGTGGGCAATTTTTTTGAAGTGCCATCCTGTCTGACACTGAAGTGCCACTCCTAGATGGGCCAGGTGTTTGTGTCGGCCACTTGGGTCGCTTATCTTAGTCACATAGCGACCTTGGTGCGCCTCTTTTTTTCTTTGCATCATGTGCTGTTTGGGGAGTATTTTTTGAAGTGCCATCCTGCCTGACACTGCAGTGCCACTCCTAGATGGGCCAGGTGTTTGTGTCAGCCACTTGTGTCGCTTAGCTTAGTCACACAGCGACCTTGGTGCGCCTCTTTTTTTCTTTGCATCATAAAAAACCTAATCCAAAACACCCGAATCCGACAAAAAATTTTCAGGGAGGTTTTGCCAAAACGCGTCCGAATCCAAAACACGGCCGCGGAACCGAATCCAAAACCAAAACACAAAACCCGAAAAAAGGCCGGTGCACATCACTAGCCTTTACCGAACTCGGTAACGGCAATCCTGCCGTGGAATGAGCGTGCTGAATGGTACCTCTAATCCAGCGCGCAATAGTCTGCTTAGAAGCAGGACCCCCAATCAGGGGCGTCAGAACGTTTTTAGGTTGGGGGGGCAAGATATAATCTCTTTTTGGCGCCCCTAAATTGCTGAATCGCTAATGGCCAGATCCACATGAAATACATTGAGAAGGCCAGATCCACACTAAGGGGTATATTCAATAACTGTCGGAAGCTGCCGTCTTGTCGGAAAGACGGCAGCTTCCAACAGTTTTAGGTCGGAAGGGGTTCCGACCTATTCATTAGGGCCCCGTTTATTCCGACAAGTCGGGAAACCCGACTTGTCGAAATGCTGTCAGAATGCATGTGAATCGGCGGCTTGCTGACCGACAGGTTTTAGCCCCGTTTCCGACAATCTCAATCCGACTTTAAAAAAAGTCGGATTGAGATGAGGGATCTGAGAGAAGGAGACGGTCGGAGAAGCGCTGAGAGCAGGAACCCAGCATCAGCGTCCACCCGGCTTCAGCAAGCGAGGTCCCGCTTGCTGGAGCCGGGTGGACGCCGCCGTGAGCCTCCGCTGATGCAGCTACTGCTCGCCCCGTCTCCTCCTCTCTGTTTCCCCTTCTCCGCTGCTCTCCCGCTGCTGCCCCCACCGCCGCAGATATCTCTATCACGGCAGCCGCTGACAGCTCTCCACCCCCCTCCCTTCCCGACGCCGCTGACAGCTCCCCCCCCCCCTCCATTCCCGGCGCCGCTGACAGCTCCCACCGCCACTGCTGTCAGCGCACCCGACAGTCGGATTTGGCCGCTCTTTGAATAGGGGTTGTCAGGTCCATTCCGACAACTGCATATCGGAATGGACCCGACTCTTATTGAATATACCCCATAGGGGGTCAGATCTGATCGCTGCTGTACGTTTTTGCACAGCAGGCGATTAGGTACTAACTGCGCATGCACCACAATGCGCACGCGCTTCGGACAGCAACAAAGGCCATCGCTGGTCAGCGACGGGATGGTGCAAAAAATCAGTTCGCACGGGCGTTCACAAGGTTATTGACAGGAGGAAGCCGTTTGTGGGTGGTAACTGACCGTTTACTGGGAATGTTTGGAAAAACGCAGGCGTGTCCAAGCATTTTCAGGGTGATGTCAGCTCTGGACCCGATCAGCCTGATGTGATCGCACTGGAGGAGTAAGTCCTGGGCTGCGCACATACTGCACAAAGTGGATTTTAGTGGATTTTAGCAGCTCGACGTACACAATCGCAGTATGCTATCGCACACTTGCACGGCAAATATACCCTCCCCCTGGAGGTGGCGACTATCTGAACACAGAACAGCAAAATTAGCACTTCAGCTCTCCCATGTATCTCTAGTTTCCCTCCACGTGCCCCATGTAGCAGGGAGAGTATATCAAGCACTAGCAGTGACCAGTGCAGTGCTGGTGTCGAGGTGACTGATATTAGTGGCCGTGGGAGTTACAGGGAGGGTGAGGGCATGGATGCTGACAGGGAGTTAGAAGGAGTGTGAGGAACACTGAGGGGGGAGTTACAGGGAGGTTGAGGGAAGGGGCACTGGGGGGGGGGGGGGGGGGGAGTACAGGGAGGGTGAGGGCAGGGGCCCTGAGGGTGGAGTTAGAGGGAGGGTGAGGGCACTGGCGCTGAAAGGGGAGTTACAGGGAGGGTGAGGGCAGGGGCCCTGAGGGTGGAGTTAGAGGGAGGGTGAGGGCACTGGCGCTGACAGGGCAGTTACAGGGAGGGTAAGGGCTGGGACCCTGAGTGGGGGTTACAGGGAGGGTGAGAGTAGGGATGCTGAGGGGGGAGGTAGAAGCTACATGGAGGGTGAGGGCAGGGGCACTGAGGTGGGAGCTACATGGAGGGTGAAGACAGGGACACTGACGGGAAGTTACATGGAGCGTGAGGACAGGGACGCTGACAGGCAGTTACATGGAGGGTGAGGGCAGGGACGCTGATGGGGAGTTACAGGGAGGGTAAGGGCATGGACGCTGAGGGGGGAGTTAGAAGCTACATGGAGGGTGAGGGCAGGGGCACTGAGGTGGGAGCTACATGGAGGGTGAGGGCAGGGACGCTGATGGGAAGTTACATGGATGGTGAGGGCAGGGACGCTGACGGAGAGTTACAGGGAGGGTGAGGGCATGGACGCTGATGGGGTGTTAAAGGGAGGGTGAAGGCAGGGGCACTTAGGGGGAGTTACAGGGAGAGTGAGGACAGGGGCACTGAGGGTGGACTTACAGGGAGAGTGAGGGAAGGGGTCTATAAAAATTGCTTTATTAGGAGCGGGATGGGCAGGGTCAGGCTGTGGCGGGGGGGGAGCGTTCAGGGTTAAGCCGGGGGGGGGGGGGGCAGGATGGTTAGGGTTAGGATGCGGAGGGGGGGGCAGTTAGGGTTAGGCTGTGGGGGGATGGTTAGGGTTAGGCTGTGTAGGGGGCAGTTAAGGTTAGTCTGTGGGGAGATAGTTAGGGTTAGGCTGCGGGAGGAAAGGGTAAGTGGAGGGGCAGGATACTTTAGTCTACTTGAATTTAGATTTAAACCAATGGGGGGTCATTCCAAGTTGATCGCAGCAGGATTTTTGATAGCAATTGGGCAAAACCATGTGCACTGCAGGGGGGGGGGCAGATGTAACATGTGCAGAGAGAGTTAGATTTGGGTGGGTTATTTTGTTTCTGTGCAGGGTAAATACTGGCTGCTTTATTTTTACACTGCAAATTAGATTTCAGATTGAATACACCACACCCAAATCTAACTCTCTCTGCACATGTTATATCTGCCCCCCCTGCAGTGCACATGGTTTTGCCCAACTGCTAACAAAAATCCTGCTGCGATCAACTTGGAATGACCCCCAATATGTTTAATGTTGTCCAAGGCATAGGAATGGGGAGGAGCCAATAAAGCAAAGGGGATTGAAGGATATTCCAGCTGGTGTACTCCTAACTGCCACCTGTGGTTACTCACTTTGCCGGCGTTTTGATGGTTCAGGCAGTAGTCCCCATATCTGGCTCCCCCCGATCGATGCCCTGGGCTGGATGGGTAGCGTCCTTACTGAGAAGCCTCCAGGGATAATCCATGTGCAGTCTGTTGTAACTGGGGCGCAATGCATCATGGGATTTGTAGTTTATATTTTACTGCTCTGAGCAGTAAAACATAAACTTCAAATCCCATACCACTTACATCTCTGGCCGGCCGTGTGTATGCCTCTTTGTATGAGCACTGCTAAGTCCCGGATGTCACCCGCAGCAGCTACCAGTGCTTGGAGCTATGATCGGCGGGCCACTGCCGTTTCAGCTGTCAGTGCTCCACGTCAGGTTGCTTTCATAGCCATACCACCTGACGTGGAGCACTGACAGCGGAACAGGCAGTGGCCAGACAGCTCGCTGCAGTGCGCCTGGGGCTGGAGCAGAGACGGAGACTGTACGGCTCCCTCAGTAAGGAGCGGGGCGCCGCTTTTCATGCTGCCGGCGCCGCTGCTGCCTGTCAGAGGCAGCCGGCAGCACATATCAGCAAGGTCGCAGAGCGGAAAGAGCGCATCTCCGACCCGGCGCCTCCCTGCTTTGCAGACCTTGCAGGGCTTGGGACATTGACTGCATGGAGCGGAGGATGTAATGTACGGTCTTTCACCTGACCGCACATTGCTCCTCCTGTACACCATCGTCGCCACTCTATGTTTGGGGGAGGGGCGAGCTGCCCCCTTGTCCCCCCAGTTCCGACGCCTCTGCCCCCAATCTTGTTGGGGTCATAGAGGACAAAGATTCTGTTTTCCTTATCCTAGCCGTTCTTGCAACATAAGTCCTCAACGCTCTGACGACATCCAAGGACTTTGAGACGGCTGAGGTGTCAGACGCCACTGGCACCACCATTGGTTGGTTGATATGAAAAGAAGACACAGCCTTCGTAAGAAAGTGCCGACGTGTTCTTAGTTCAGCCCTATCTTCATGAAATATTAAGTAAGGACTCTTGTGTGATAGTGCTCCTAACTCAGACACTCGTCTGCCTGAGGCCAAGGCCAACAGCATGACCACTTTCCAAGTGAGAAACTTCAACTCTACCTCTTGTAGAGGCTCAAACCAGTCCATTTAAGGAACTGCAACACCACATTTATATCTCATGGCGCCGCAGGAGGCACAAAGGGATGTTGGATGCGCAGAACCCCCTTCACAAACGTCTGGACCTCAGGAAGAGAAGCCAATTGTTTCTGAAAGAAAACGGACAAGGCCGAAATCTGAACCTTGATAGATCCTAATCTCATTCCAGCATCCACACCCGCCTGTAGAAATAGGAGAAGTCGTCCTAATTGAAACTCCACCGCAGGAGACTTCTTGGATTCACACCAAGATACATATTTTCTCCAAATACGATGGTAATGTTTGGACGTTACCTCTTTCCTGGCCAGAATAAGTGTGGGAATGACTTCATTGGGAACACCCTTATGGGCTAGGATCTGGCGCTCAACAGCCATGCCGTCAAACGCAGCCGAGGTAAGTCCTGATAAACTAACGGCCCCTGCTGAAGCAGGTCCTCGCGAAGAGGAAGAGGCCGAGGATCTTCCAGTAATAACTCTTGAAGATCTGGATACCAAGCCCTCCTTGGCCAGTCTGGAGCAATGAGTATTGCTCGAACCCTTGTTTTTCTGATGATCTTATGAACTTTTGGAATAAGTGGAAGTGGAGGGAACAGATACACCGACTGAAACACCCACTGGGCCACCAGTGCATCCACTGCTATTGCTTGTGGGTCTCTCGACCTGGAACAATATTTCTGAAGCTTCTTGTTGAGGCGTGATGCCATCCAGTGCCGTTTCTTGTGGCGGGCGAACCGTGCAACCGCACGGGGCGCCTGCCGTGGCACTTCTTGAGGACTTTCAATCCCCCCTCCCCTCTCCTCCCGAGTGCCCAGCTCGGGGGGCGGGGTTTCGTGGAATGACGCGATTGCGTCGTGACGTCACGACGCAATCGCGTCATTCCGCGAAACCCCGCCCCCCGAGCTGGGCACTCGGGAGGAGGGAGAAGGGGGAGCCAAGCCGGCCGGCGGCGGCGCCGCGCAGACGAGGGAGAGGCGGCTGAAGAGCGGGAAGAACCGCTTCAAATGTAAGTCAGCCCCTCTCCCTCTCTCTCTCTCCCTCCCCCCTCACCCCTCACCACCACCACCTGCCGTACTGTGTAAAATGGGGACACCTGTCTGCCGGAATGTGTAAAATGGGGACTCTTGCCTGCCGGAATGTGTAAAATGGGGATGCAGTCTGCCGTGATGTGTAAATGGGGGCACGTGCCTGCTGCAATGTGTAAAATGGGGGCACGTGCCTGCTGCAATGTGTAAAATGGGGATACTGTCCTGCCGTACTGTGTAAAATGGGGGCACGTGCCTGCCGCAATGTGTAAAATGGGGACACTTGCCTGTTGTACTGTGTAAAATGGAGGCACGTGCCTGCCGCAATGTGTAAAATGGGGACACTTTCTTGCCGCAATGTGTAAAATGGGGATGCAGTCTGCCGTAATGTGTAAAATGGGGGCACGTACCTGCCGACCTGTGTAAAATGGGGGCACGTGCCTGCCGCAATGTGTAAAATGGGGACACTTTCCTGCCGTACTGTGTAAAATGGGGGCATGTGCCTGCCGCAATGTGTAAAATGGGGACACTTGCCTGTTGTACTGTGTAAAATGGAGGCATGTGCCTGCCGCAATGTGTAAAATGGGGACACTTTCCTGCCGCAATATGTAAAATGGGGGCACGTGCCTGCCGCAATGTGTAAAATGGGGGCACGTGCCTGCCGCAATGTGTAAAATGGGGACACTTTCCTGCCGCAATGTGTAAAATGGGGACACTTGCCTACCGTGCTGTGTAAAATGGGGTCGCGTGCCTGCTGTAATGTGTAAAATGAGGACTTTTTTTTTATTCTTTTTACCCTGTGGTGGCTGTGATGATGAGATCAGATGAGGCCACGCCCACCTTAACAAAGCCACGCCCATTTTAAGGAGACCATGTCCCCTTGCCGGGCTTTTACTCTTTATATCTATGGGGGGGCGCATTTTTTTTATGTGAATGGGGGGGCGCATTTTTAAATCTCGCACTGGGAGCCAAATTGGCTAGAAACGGCCCTGATGCCATCATATCCACTTGAGGAACGCCCCAACGACTTGTCACCTCCACAAAGACTTCTTGGTCGAGGCCCTATTTTCCTGAATGGAGATCATGTCTGCTGAGGAAGTCTGCTTCCCAGTTGTCCACTCCCAGAGTGAAAATTGCCGACAGAGCTTTTGCATGTCTTTCTGCCCAGAGGAGTATCTTTGTCACCTCTGCCATTGCCGCTCTACTTTTTGTTCTGCCTTGGTAGTGACAATCCTGAACTGCAAACCTCAGGTATGCTTGATGTGGCAGGTAAATGGGGACATGCAAGTAAGCATCCTTGATGTCCACTGACACCAGAACTTCTAAGCTGGAAATCACCGCTCTCAAGGATTCCATCTTGAATTTGAATCTTTTCAAATAAAGATTCAGAGATTTCAGGTTTAAAAATCGGTCTGACCGTGCCATCCGGCTTCGGTACAACAAACAGGCTTAAATAAAAGCCTTGATTCCTTTGTTCGGCAGGAACCAAGGCAATTACTTTGTCTTGACATAATTTTTGTATCGCGTTCAGGACATTTGTGCTGTCTTGAGCAGAAACTGGAAGGCTGATTTGAAAAATCGGCATGGGGAAGGTCTTGAAATTCCAACTTGTAACCTTGGGATATTATCTGTAAAATCCAAGGATCCAGGTCTGAGCGAAACCAGACCTGGCTGAAAAATAGTAGACGTGCCCCCATCCGATCGCACTCCCGCAGAGGAGCCCCAGCATCATGCTGTGGCTTTTGCAGAAGTAGTTGCTGACTTCTGCTCCTGGGAGCCTGAGGGTGTTGTAGGTTTTCTACCTTTTTCTCTCCCTTTTCCTGTGAAAAAAGGGGTACTTTTAGCCTTTTTGTACTTGTTGGGCCGAAAGGACTGCATAGTATGAGAATGATATACTTTTTTAGCCGGTGTAGCTGCCGTCGGCAGAAATGCTGATTTGCCAGATGTAGTAGTAGATATCATGGCATCTAGTTTCTCTCCAAAGAGGGCCTCACCATTGTAGGGGAGTGCCTCAATATTTCTTTTGGATTCTGCATCAGCATTCCACTGGCGTATCCAGAGCGCCCTGCGAGCTGAAATCACCATAGCAGAGGCCCGTGAGCCCAGTAAGCCTACGTCCTTCATAGCCTCAACCAAGTAACCTGCAGAATCTTTGATATGACCTAGAATTTGCAGCATGTCATCTTTATCGACCGTGTCAATATTAGCAATCAAGTTATCTGCCCACTTTTCGACTGCGTTACCTACCCACGCAGAAGCTATTGTGGGCCTGAGCAACATACCCGTAGCAACATAGATGGACTTTAAAGTCATCTCTAATTTGCGGTCAGCAGGATCTTTTAATGAAGCTGACCCTGGGGCAGGTAAAATGATTTTCTTTGACAACCTTGAGACTGAGGTGTCTATCATTGGGGGTGACTCCCACTTACACCTATCCTCTTCAGGGAAAGGGTACGCTACCCGCAACCTTTTAGGGATAGCAAATTTACTTTCCGGGTTAGCCCAGGATTCCTCAAAAAATTTATTTAAGTCCTTAGACGGAGGAAAAGTCACCACCTGTTTTTTATTTAATTTAAAATAATCTTTTTCCTCAGGTGGAGGTGTTGTGTCAGGAAATTCCAACACCTCTTTTATAGCGACTATCATACATTGAATGCTCTTAGCCAGTTTGGGGTCTACCCCCCTCAAATCCCCAGTGTCGACGTCAGTGTCGGAATCTGTGTCAATGTCCCTTTGGGCCAGGGACAATAATTTGGGCCAGGGACCTTTTCTGGGAACTGGAGGGGTCCCGAGTTGATGATGTGGAACAATCAGCAAATAGAGCATCTTCCACAGACTGTCTCCAATGCTTCGTCTGTTCCTCAGACTCAGAGAATTTCTTTGCTAGTTTAGCCATATTACTCTGCAGCTTTCTCACCCACACATGTTCAGAACACTCTTGTGCCTCTAAAATGGGTTCCTCTGGGGAAGAGCTTTCTCTAGACATGGTACACGCGTGTACAGTCACACCACTCACACACACACACACACAGTCACACACGGGAGCTAATGGGGACAGACTTACACTAATGTCTGTCAGAGGGACCCAGAGGGAATTGCCAGTCCACACCACGCACCCTATATGTATTGCATACAATGAATATACATATATATACCAACACAGCGCTTTATGTCCAATGTGAAACCCGCAGACTTCAATAAATTATTAGTGATGAGCGGGTTCGGTTTCCGAGAAACCGAACCCCCCGAACTTCACCCTTTTTAGACGGGTCCGAGCCATACTCGGATTCTCCCGTATGGCTCGGTTAACCCGAGTACGCCCGAACGTCATCATCCCGCTGTCGGATTCTCGCGAGATTCGGATTCTATATAAGCAGCCGCTCGTCGCCGCCATTTTCCACACGTGCATTGAGATTGATAGGGAGAGGACGTGGCTGGCGTCCTCTCCGTTTATATACTAGTTATATACTACACAGTTGGTCTGATTGCTTAGCTTATTGTGGGAAGCAGCTGTTAGGAGGAGTACAGTGCAGAGTTTTGCTAATAGTGACCACCAGTTTTTTATCCTGAAAAACACGCTCCATACCATATCTGTGCTCAGTGTGCAGTGCTGCATGATATATCTGTGCTGAGTGCTCACACTGCTTAATTGTGGGGACAGGGGAGCAGCTATAGCAGGAGTACAGTGCACAGTTTTGCTGACAGTGACCACCAGTATACGTTTGTCTGCCTGAAAAACACTCCTGTGGTGTCTCTTTTTTTTATACTATAAACGCAGTCTGCTGACAGTGTCCACCAGGTCCATTATACTGTATATAGCAGTACGGTAGGCCACTGCTGTACCTACCTCTGTGTCGTCACTCGTCGTCCATAAGTATACTATCCATCCATCTACATTGTATACCTGTGGTGTCTTTTTTTTTTTATACTATAAACGCAGTCTGCTGACAGTGTCCACCAGGTCCATTATACTGTATATAGCAGTACGGTAGGCCACTGCTGTACCTACCTCTGTGTCGTCACTCGTCGTCCATAAGTATACTAGTATCCATCCATCTACATTGTATACCTGTGGTGTCTTTTTTTTTTATACTATAAACGCAGTCTGCTGACAGTGTCCACCAAGTCCATTGTACTGTATATAGCAGTACGGTAGGCCACTGCTGTACCTACCTCTGTGTCGTCACTCGTCGTCCATAAGTATACTATCCATCCATCTACATTGTATACCTGTGGTGTCTTTTTTTTTTTATACTATAAACGCAGTCTGCTGACAGTGTCCACCAGGTCCATTATGCTGTATATAGCAGTACGGTAGGCCACTGCTGTACCTACCTCTGTGTCATCACTCGTCGTCCATAAGTATACTAGTATCCATCCATCTACATTGTATACCTGTGGTGTCTTTTTTTTTAATACTATAAATGCAGTCTGCTGACAGTGTCCACCAGGTCCATTATACTGTATATAGCAGTACGGTAGGCCACTGCTGTACCTACCTCTGTGTCGTCACTCGTCGTCCATAAGTATACTAAGTATCCATCCATCTACATTGTATACCTGTGGTGTCTTTTTTTCTTTATACTATAAACGCAGTCTGCTGACAGTGTCCACCAGGTCCATTATACTGTATATAGCAGTACGGTAGGCCACTGCTGTACCTACCTCTGTGTCATCACTCGTCGTCCATAAGTATACTAAGTATCCATCCATCTACATTGTATACCTGTGGTGTCTTTTTTTCTTTATACTATAAACGCAGTCTGCTGACAGTGTCCACCAGGTCCATTATACTGTATATAGCAGTACGGTAGGCCACTGCTGTACCTACCTCTGTGTCGTCACTCGTCGTCCATAAGTATACTAAGTATCCATCCATCTACATTGTATACCTGTGGTGTCTTTTTTTCTTTATACTATAAATGCAGTCTGCTGACAGTGTCCACCAGGTCCATTATACTGTATATAGCAGTACGGTAGGCCACTGCTGTACCTACCTCTGTGTCGTCACTCGTCGTCCATAAGTATACTAAGTATCCATCCATCTACATTGTATACCTGTGGCCTCTTTTTTTCTTTGCATCATGTGCTGTTTGGGGAGTATTTTTTTGAAGGGCCATCCTGCGTGACACTGCAGTGCCACTCCTAGATGGGCCAGGTGTTTGTGTCGGCCACTTGTGTCGCTTAGCTTAGTCACACAGCGACCTTGGTGCGCCTCTTTTTTTCTTTGCATCATGTGCTGTTTGGGGAGTATTTTTTTGAAGTGCCATCCTGTCTGACACTGCAGTGCCACTCCTAGATGCGCCAGGTGTTTGTGTCGGCAACTTGGGTCGCTTAGCTTAGTCACACAGCTACCTCATTGCGCCTCTTTTTTTCTTTGCATCATGTGCTGTTTGGGGAGTATTTTTTTGAAGGGCCATCCTGCGTGACACTGCAGTGCCACTCCTAGATGGGCCAGGTGTTTGTGTCGGCCACTTGAGTCGCTTAGCTTAGTCACACAGCGACCTTGGTGCGCCTCTTTTTTTCTTTGCATCATGTGCTGTTTGGGGAGTATTTTTTTGAAGGGCCATCCTGTCTGACACTGCAGTGCCACTCCTAGATGGGCCAGGTGTTTGTGTCGGCCACTTGGGTCGCTTAGCTTAGTCACACAGCTACCTCATTGCGCCTCTTTTTTTCTTTGCATCATGTGCTGTTTGGGGAGTATTTTTTTGAAGGGCCATCCTGCGTGACACTGCAGTGCCACTCCTAGATGGGCCAGGTGTTTGTGTCGGCCACTAGGGTCGCTTAGCTTAGTCACACAGCTACCTCATTGCGCCTCTTTTTTTCTTTGCGTCATGTGCTGTTTGGGGAGTATTTTTTTGAAGTGCCATCCTGTCTGACACTGCAGTGCCACTCCTAGATGCGCCAGGTGTTTGTGTCGGCAACTTGGGTCGCTTATCTTAGTCACACAGCTACCTCATTGCGCCTCTTTTTTTCTTTGCATCATGTGCTGTTTGGGGAGTATTTTTTTGAAGGGCCATCCTGCGTCACACTGCAGTGCCACTCCTAGATGGGCCAGGTGTTTGTGTCGGCCACTTGTGTCGCTTAGCTTAGTCACACAGCGACCTTGGTGCGCCTCTTTTTTTCTTTGCATCATGTGCTGTTTGGGGAGTATTTTTTTAAAGGGCCATCCTGTCTGACACTGCAGTGCCACTCCTAGATGGGCCAGGTGTTTGTGTCGGCCACTTGGGTCGCTTAGCTTAGTCACACAGCTACCTCATTGCGCCTCTTTTTTTCTTTGCATCATGTGCTGTTTGGGGAGTATTTTTTTGAAGGGCCATCCTGCGTGACACTGCAGTGCCACTCCTAGATGGGCCAGGTGTTTGTGTCGGCCACTAGGGTCGCTTAGCTTAGTCACACAGCTACCTCATTGCGCCTCTTTTTTTCTTTGCGTCATGTGCTGTTTGGGGAGTATTTTTTTGAAGGGCCATCCTGCGTGACACTGCAGTGACACTCCTAGATGGGCCAGATGTTTGTGTCGGCCACTTGGGTCGCTTATCTTAGTCACACAGCTACCTCATTGCGCCTCTTTTTTTCTTTGCGTCATGTGCTGTTTGGGGAGTATTTTTTTGAAGGGCCATCCTGCGTGATACTGCAGTGCCACTCCTAGATGGGCCAGGTGTTTGTGTCGGCCACTTGTGTCGCTTAGCTTAGTCACACAGCGACCTTGGTGCGCCTCTTTTTTTCTTTGCATCATGTGCTGTTTGGGGAGTATTTTTTTGAAGTGCCATCCTGTCTGACACTGCAGTGCCACTCCTAGATGGGCCAGGTGTTTGTGTCGGCCACTTGGGTTGTCACAGTCATATAGTCCTGAGTCTGCCCTGCTCCACTTGTCCACATGTCCGTGGTTAAGTGGACATTGGGTACAACTGCATTTTTTAGGACACTGGTGACTCTTTTTCTGAGGTCTGTGTACATTTTCGGTTTCGCCTGCCTAGAGAAATGGAACCTAGATGGTATTTGGTACCGGGGACACAGTACCTCAATCAAGTCTCTAGTTGCCTCTGAATTAACGGTGGATACCGGAACCCCGTTTCTCACCGCCCAGGCTGCCAAGGCCTGAGTTATCCGCTTTGCAGCAGGATGACTGCTGTGATATTTCATCTTCCTCGCAAAGGACTGTTGGACAGTCAATTGCTTACTGGAAGTAGTACAAGTGGTCTTCCGACTTCCCCTCTAGGATGATGATCGACTCCCAGCAGCAACAACAGCAGCGCCAGCAGCAGTAGGCGTTACACTCAAGGATGCATCGGAGGAATCCCAGGCAGGAGAGGACTCGTCAGACTTGACAGTGACATGGCCTGCAGGACTATTGGCTTTCCTGTGTAAGGAGGAAATTGACACTGAGGGAGTTGGTGGTGTGGTTTGCAGGAGCTTGGTTACAAGAGGAAGGGATTTAGTTGTCAGTGGACTCCTTCCGCTGTCACCCAAAGTTTTTGAACTTGTCACTGACTTCTGATGAATGCGGTCCAGGTGACGTATAAGGGAGGATGTTCCTAGGTGGTTAACGTCCTTACCCCTACTTATTACAGCTTGACAAAGGCAACACACGGCTTGACACCTGTTGTCCGCATTTGTGTTGAAATAATTCCACACCGAAGAGCTGATTTTTTTTTGTATTTTGACCAGGCATGTCAATGGCCATATTCGTTCCACGGACAACAGGTGTCTCCCCGGGTGCCTGACTTAAACAAACCACCTCACCATCAGAATCCTCCTTGTCAATTTCCTCCCCAGCACCAGCAACACCCATATCCTCATCCTGGTGTACTTCAACACTGACATCTTCAATTTGACTATCAGGAACTGGACTGCGGGTGCTCCTTCCAGTACTTGCAGGGGGCGTGCAAATGGTGGAAGGCGCAAGCTCTTCCCGTCCAGTGTTGGGAAGGTCAGGCATCGCAACCGACACAATTGGACTCTCCTTGGGGATTTGTGATTTAGAAGAACCCACAGTTCTTTGCTGTGCTTTTGCCAGCTTAAGTCTTTTCATTTTTCTAGCGAGAGGATGAGTGCTTCCATCCTCATGTGAATCTGAACCACTAGCCATGAACATAGGCCAGGGCCTCAGCCGTTCCTTGCCACTCCGTGTCGTAAATGGCATATTGGCAAGTTTACGCTTCTCCTCAGACACTTTTAATTTTGATTTTTGGGTCATTTTACTGAACTTTTGTTTTTTTGATTTTACATGCTCTCTACTATGACATTGGGCATCGGCCTTGGCAGACGACGTTGATGGCATTTCATCGTCTCGGCCATGACTAGTGGCAGCAGCTTCAGCACGAGGTGGAAGTGGATCTTGATCTTTCCCTATTTTACCCTCCACATTTTTGTTCTCCATTTTTTAATGTGTGGAATTATATGCCAGTATCAATAGCAATGGCCTACTACTATATATACTGCGCACAACTGAAATGCACCACAGGTATAAAATGTAGATGGATAGTATACTTGACGACACAGAGGTAGGTACAGCAGTGGCCTTCTGTACCGTACTGCTATATATACTGGTGGTCACTGTCAGCAAACTGCAAAACTAAAATGCACCACAGGTATAGAATGTAGATGGATAGTATACTTGATGACACAGAGGTAGGTACAGCAGTGGCCTTCCGTACCGTACTGCTATATATACTGGTGGTCACTGTGTCAGCAAACTGCACAACTGAAATGCACTACAGGTATAGAATCTAGATGGATAGTATACTTGACGACACAGAGGTAGGTACAGCAGTGGCCTTCCATACCGTACTGCTATATATACTGGTGGTCACTGTGTCAGCAAACTGCACAACTGAAATGCACCACAGGTATAGAATCTAGATGGATAGTATACTTGACGACACAGAGGTAGGTACAGCAGTGGCCTTCCGTACCGTACTGCTATATATACTGGTGGTCACTGTCAGCAAACTGCAAAACTAAAATGCACCACAGGTATAGAATGTAGATGGATAGTATACTTGACGACACAGAGGTAGGTACAGCAGTGGCCTTCCGTACGTACTGCTATATACTGGTGGTCACTGTGTCAGCAAACTGCACAACTGAAATGCACCACAGGTATAGAATCTAGATGCATAGTATACTTGATGACACAGAGGTAGGTACAGCAGTGGCCTTCCGTACCGTACTGCTATATATACTGGTGGTCACTGTGTCAGCAAACTGCAAAACTAAAATGCACCACAGGTATAGAATGTAGATGGATAGTATACTTGACGACACAGAGGTAGGTACAGCAGTGGCCTTCCGTACCGTAATGCTATATATACTGGTGGTCACTGTGTCAGCAAACTGCACAACTGAAATGCACCACAGGTATAGAATCTAGAAGGATAGTATACTTGACCACACAGAGGTAGGTACAGCAGTGGCCTACTGTACCGTAATGCTATATATTATATACTGGTGGTCAGCAAACTGTGCAAAACTGAAATGCACCACAGGTATGGATGGATGGATAGTATACTTGACGACACAGAGGTAGGTACAGCAGTGGCATACTGTACCGTAATGCTATATATTATATACTGGTGGTCAGCAAACTGTGCAAAACTTAAATGCACCACAGGTATGGATGGATAGTATACTTGACGACACAGAGGTAGGTACAGCAGTGGCCTTCTGTACCGTACTCCTATATATTATATACTGGTGGTCAGCAAAATTATGCACTGTACCCCTACTATATACTACACAATGCAGCACAGATATGGAGTGTTTTTCAGGCAGACAACGTATACTGGTGGTAACGGTCAGCAAAACTCTGCACTGTACTCCTCCTATATAATACAGCTGCTCCCCAGTCCCCACAATTAAGCAGTGTGAGCACAGATATATGCAGCACACTGAGCACAGATAAGGAGCGTTTTTTTCAGGCAGAGAACGGATAAAACTGGTGGTCACTGATCAGCAAAACTCTGCACTGTACTCCTCCTATATTAATATAAAGCTGCTCCCCAGTCCCCACAATGATATAAGCAAGCACAAATATTTGCATCAACTCAGCAATGAATAAACGGAGAGGACGCCAGCCACGTCCTCTCCCTAACATTTCCAATGCACGAGTGAAAATTAGTGATGAGCGCCTGAAATTTTTCGGGTTTTGTGTTTTGGTTTTGGGTTCGGTTCCGCGGCCGTGTTTTGGGTTCGACCGCGTTTTGGCAAAACCTCACCGAATTTTTTTTGTCGGATTCGGGTGTGTTTTGGATTCGGGTGTTTTTTTCAAAAAACCCTAAAAAACAGCTTAAATCATAGAATTTGGGGGTCATTTTGATCCCATATTATTATTAACCTCAAAAACCATAATTTCCACTCATTTTCAGTCTATTCTGAATACCTCACACCTCACAATATTATTTTTAGTCCTAAAATTTGCACCGAGGTCGCTGGATGACTAAGCTAAGCGACCCTAGTGGCCGACACAAACACCTGGCCCATCTAGGAGTGGCACTGCAGTGTCACGCAGGATGTCCCTTCCAAAAAACCCTCCCCAAACAGCACATGACGCAAAGAAAAAAAGAGGCGCAATGAGGTAGCTGTGTGAGTAAGATTAGCGACCCTAGTGGCCGACACAAACACCGGGCCCATTTAGGAGTGGCACTGCAGTGTCACGCAGGATGTCCCTTCCAAAAACCCCTCCCCAAACAGCACATGACGCAAAGAAAAAAAGAGGTGCAATGAGGTAGCTGTGTGAGTAAGATTAGCGACCCTAGTGGCCGACACAAACACCGGGCCCATCTAGGAGTGGCACTGCAGTGTCACGCAGGATGGCCCTTCCAAAAAACACTCCCCAAACAGCACATGACGCAAAGAAAAAAAGAGGCGCAATGAGGTAGCTGACTGTGTGAGTAAGATAAGCGACCCTAGTGGCCGACACAAACACCGGGCCCATTTAGGAGTGGCACTGCAGTGTCACGCAGGATGTCCCTTCCAAAAAACCCTCCCCAAACAGCACATGACGCAAAGAAAAAAAGAGGCGCAATGAGGTAGCTGTGTGAGTAAGATTAGCGACCGTAGTGGCCGACACAAACACCGGGCCCATTTAGGAGTGGCACTGCAGTGTCACGCAGGATGTCCCTTCCAAAAAACCCTCCCCAAACAGCACATGACGCAAAGAAAAAAAGAGGCGCAATGAGGTAGCTGACTGTGTGAGTAAGATAAGCGACCCTAGTGGCCGACACAAACACCGGGCCCATTTAGGAGTGGCACTGCAGTGTCACGCAGGATGTCCCTTCCAAAAACCCTCCCCAAACAGCACATGACGCAAAGAAAAATAAAAGAAAAAAGAGGTGCAAGATGGAATTGTCCTTGGGCCCTCCCACCCACCCTTATGTTGTATAAACAAAACAGGACATGCACACTTTAACCAACCCATCATTTCAGTGACAGGGTCTGCCACACGACTGTGACTGATATGACGGGTTGGTTTGGACCCCCCCCAAAAAAGAAGCAATTAATCTCTCCTTGCACAAACTGGCTCTACAGAGGCAAGATGTCCACCTCATCATCATCCTCCGATATATCACCGTGTACATCCCCCTCCTCACAGATTATCAATTCGTACCCACTGGAATCCACCATCTCAGCTCCCTGTGTACTTTGTGGAGGCAATTGCTGCTGGTCAATGTCTCCGCGGAGGAATTGATTATAATTCATTTTAATGAACATCATCTTCTCCACATTTTCTGGATGTAACCTCGTACGCCGATTGCTGACAAGGTGAGCGGCGGCACTAAACACTCTTTCGGAGTACACACTTGTGGGAGGGCAACTTAGGTAGAATAAAGCCAGTTTGTGCAAGGGCCTCCAAATTGCCTCTTTTTCCTGCCAGTATAAGTACGGACTGTGTGACGTGCCTACTTGGATGCGGTCACTCATATAATCCTCCACCATTCTTTCAATGTTGAGAGAATCATATGCAGTGACAGTAGACGACATGTCCGTAATCGTTGTCAGGTCCTTCAGTCCGGACCAGATGTCAGCATCAGCAGTCGCTCCAGACTGCCCTGCATCACCGCCAGCGGGTGGGCTCGGAATTCTGAGCCTTTTCCTCGCACCCCCAGTTGCGGGAGAATGTGAAGGAGGAGATGTTGACAGGTCGCGTTCCGCTTGACTTGACAATTTTCTCACCAGCAGGTCTTTCAACCCCAGCAGACTTGTGTCTGCCGGAAAGAGAGATCCAAGGTAGGTTTTAAATCTAGGATCGAGCACGGTGGCCAAAATGTAGTGCTCTGATTTCAACAGATTGACCACCCGTGAATCCTTGTTAAGCGAATTAAGGGCTCCAGCCACAAGTCCCACATGCCTAGCGGAATCGCTCCGTGTTAGCTCCTCCTTCAATGTCTCCAGCTTCTTCTGCAAAAGCCTGATGAGGGGAATGACCTGACTCAGGCTGGCAGTGTCTGAACTGACTTCACGTGTGGCAAGTTCAAAGGGCATCAGAACCTTGCACAACGTTGAAATCATTCTCCACTGCACTTGAGACAGGTGCATTCCACCTCCTATATCGTGCTCAATTGTATAGGCTTGAATGGCCTTTTGCTGCTCCTCCAACCTCTGAAGCATATAGAGGGTTGAATTCCACCTCGTTACCACTTCTTGCTTCAGATGATGGCAGGGCAGGTTCAGTAGTTTTTGGTGGTGCTCCAGTCTTCTGTACGTGGTGCCTGTACGCCGAAAGTGTCCCGCAATTCTTCTGGCCACCGACAGCATCTCTTGCACGCCCCTGTCGTTTTTTAAAAAATTCTGCACCACCAAATTCAAGGTATGTGCAAAACATGGGACGTGCTGGAATTTGCCCATATTTAATGCACACACAATATTGCTGGCGTTGTCCGATGCCACAAATCCACAGGAGAGTCCAATTGGGGTAAGCCATTCTGCGATGATCTTCCTCAGTTGCCGTAAGAGGTTTTCAGCTGTGTGCGTATTCTGGAAAGCGGTGATACAAAGCGTAGCCTACCTAGGAAAGAGTTGGCGTTTGCGAGATGCTGCTTCTGGTGCCGCCGCTGCTGTTCTTGCGGCGGGAGTCCATACATCTACCCAGTGGGCTGTCACAGTCATATAGTCCTGACCCTGCCCTGCTCCACTTGTCCACATGTCCGTGGTTAAGTGGACATTGGGTACAACTGCATTTTTTAGGACACTGGTGAGTCTTTTTCTGACGTCCGTGTACATTCTCGGTATCGCCTGCCTACAGAAGTGGAACCTAGATGGTATTTGGTAACGGGGGCACACTGCCTCAATAAATTGTCTAGTTCCCTGTGAACTAACGGCGGATACCGGACGCACGTCTAACACCAACATAGTTGTCAAGGACTCAGTTATCCGCTTTGCAACAGGATGACTGCTGTGATATTTCATCTTCCTCGCAAAGGACTGTTGGACAGTCAATTGCTTACTGGAAGTAGTACAAGTGGGCTTACGACTTCCCCTCTGGGATGACCATCGACTCCCAGCAGCAACAACAGCAGCGCCAGCAGCAGTAGGCGTTACACGCAAGGATGCATCGGAGGAATCCCAGGCAGGAGAGGACTCGTCAGAATTGCCAGTGACATGGCCTGCAGGACTATTGGCATTCCTGGGGAAGGAGGAAATTGACACTGAGGGAGTTGGTGGGGTGGTTTGCGTGAGCTTGGTTACAAGAGGAAGGGATTTACTGGTCAGTGGACTGCTTCCGCTGTCGGCCCAAGTTTTTGAACTTGTCACTGACTTATTATGAATGCGCTGCAGGTGACGTATAAGGGAGGATGTTCCGAGGTGGTTAATGTCCTTACCCCTACTTATTACAGCTTGACAAAGGGAACACACGGCTTGACACCTGTTGTCCGCATTTCTGGTGAAATACTTCCACACCGAAGAGCTGATTTTTTTGGTATTTTCACCAGGCATGTCAACGGCCCTATTCCTCCCACGGACAACAGGTGTCTCCCCGGGTGCCTGACTTAAACAAACCACCTCACCATCAGAATCCTCCTGGTCAATTTCCTCCCCAGCGCCAGCAACACCCATATCCTCCTCATCCTGGTGTACTTCAACACTGACATCTTCAATCTGACTATCAGGAACTGGACTGCGGGTGCTCCTTCCAGCACTTGCAGGGGGCGTGCAAATGGTGGAAGGCGCATGCTCTTCATGTCCAGTGTTGGGAAGGTCAGGCATCGCAACCGACACAATTGGACTCTCCTTGTGGATTTGGGATTTCGAAGAACGCACAGTTCTTTGCGGTGCTACTGCTTTTGCCAGCTTGAGTCTTTTCATTTTTCTAGCGAGAGGCTGAGTGCCTCCATCCTCATGTGAAGCTGAACCACTAGCCATGAACATAGGCCAGGGCCTCAGCCGTTCCTTGCCACTCCGTGTGGTAAATGGCATATTGGCAAGTTTACGCTTCTCCTCCGACAATTTTATTTTAGGTTTTGGAGTCCTTTTTTTACTGATATTTGGTGTTTTGGATTTGACATGCTCTGTA
The DNA here is from genome assembly GCF_028390025.1 of Pseudophryne corroboree. NCBI lineage: Eukaryota > Metazoa > Chordata > Amphibia > Anura > Myobatrachidae > Pseudophryne > Pseudophryne corroboree. Next base: position 186,815,235 of record NC_086447.1, read on the forward strand.
CTATGACATTGGGCATCGGCCTTGGCAGACGACGTTGCTGGCATTTCATCGTCTCGGCCATGACTAGTGGCAGCAGCTTCAGCTCGAGGTGGAAGTGAATCTTGATCTTTCCCTAATTTTGGAACCTCAACATTTTTGTTCTCCATATTTTAATAGGCACAACTAAAAGGCACCTCAGGTAAACAATGGAGATGGATGGATACTAGTATACAATTATGGATGGACTGCTGAGTGCCGACACAGAGGTAGCTACAGCCGTGGACTACCGTACTGTACTGTGTCTGCTGCTAATATAGACTGGTTGATAAAGAGATGTAGTAGTAGTATGTATGTATAAAGAAGAAAGAAAAAAAAACCACGGGTAGGTGGTATACAATTATGGACGGACTGCCCAGTGCCGACACAGAGGTAGCTACAGCCGTGGACTACCGTACTGTACTGTGTCTGCTGCTAATATAGACTGGTTGATAAAGAGATGTAGTAGTAGTATGTATGTATAAAGAAGAAAGAAAGAAAAACCACGGGTAGGTGGTATACAATTATGGACGGACTGCCCAGTGCCGACACAGAGGTAGCTACAGCCGTGGACTACCGTACTGTACTGTGTCTGCTGCTAATATAGACTGGTTGATAAAGAGATGTAGTAGTAGTAGTATGTATGTATAAAGAAGAAAGAAAAAAAAACCACGGGTAGGTGGTATACAATTATGGACGGACTGCCCAGTGCCGACACAGAGGTAGCTACAGCCGTGGACTACCGTACTGTACTGTGTCTGCTGCTAATATAGACTGGTTGATAAAGAGATGTAGTAGTAGTATGTATGTATAAAGAAGAAAGAAAAAAAAACCACGGGTAGGTGGTATACAATTATGGACGGACTGCCCAGTGCCGACACAGAGGTAGCTACAGCCGTGGACTACCGTACTGTACTGTGTCTGCTGCTAATATAGACTGGTTGATAAAGAGATGTAGTAGTAGTAGTATGTATGTATAAAGAAGAAAGAAAAAAAAACCACGGGTAGGTGGTATACAATTATGGACGGACTGCCCAGTGCCGACACAGAGGTAGCTACAGCCGTGGACTACCGTACTGTACTGTGTCTGCTGCTAATATAGACTGGTTGATAAAGAGATGTAGTAGTAGTATGTATGTATAAAGAAGAAAGAAAAAAAAAACACGGGTAGGTGGTATACAATTATGGACGGACTGCCCAGTGCCGACACAGAGGTAGCTACAGCCGTGGACTACCGTACTGTACTGTGTCTGCTGCTAATATAGACTGGTTGATAAAGAGATGTAGTAGTAGTAGTATGTATGTATAAAGAAGAAAGAAAAAAAAACCACGGGTAGGTGGTATACAATTATGGACGGACTGCCGAGTGCCGACACAGAGGTAGCTACAGCCGTGGACTACCGTACTGTACTGTGTCTGCTGCTAATATAGACTGGTTGATAAAGAGATGTAGTAGTAGTATGTATGTATAAAGAAGAAAGAAAAAAAAACCACGGGTAGGTGGTATACAATTATGGACGGACTGCCGAGTGCCGACACAGAGGTAGCTACAGCCGTGAACTACCGTACTGTGTCTGCTGCGACTGGATGATAAATAATGATATAAAAAATATATATATATCACTACTGCAGCCGGACAGGTATATATTATATAATGACGGACCTGCTGGACACTGTCTGTCAGCAGAATGAGTTTTTTATAGAATAAAAAAAAAAACACCACACAAGTGAAGTCACACGACGAGTGTTTAACTTTTTCAGGCAATCACAATATAGTATACTATACTACTAACTATACTGGTGGTCAGTGTGGTCAGGTCACTGGTCAGTCATACTGGCAGTGGCACTCCTGCAGCAAAAGTGTGCACTGTTTAATTTTAATAATAATATGTACTCCTGGCTCCTGCTATAACCTATAACTGGCACTGCAGTGCTCCCCAGTCTCCCCCACAATTATAAGATGTGTGAGCTGAGCACAGTCAGATACGAGTGTTTAACTTTTTCAGGCAATCACAATATAGTATACTATACTACTAACTATACTGGTGGTCAGTGTGGTCAGGTCACTGGTCAGTCACACTGGCAGTGGCACTCCTGCAGCAAAAGTGTGCACTGTTTAATTTTAATAATAATATGTACTCCTGGCTCCTGCTATAACCTATAACTGGCACTGCAGTGCTCCCCAGTCTCCCCCACAATTATAAGATGTGTGAGCTGAGCACAGTCAGATATATACATAGATGATGCAGCACACTGGGCTGAGCAGTGCACACAGATATGGTATGTGACTGAGTCACTGTGTATCGTTTTTTTCAGGCAGAGAACGGATATATTAAATAAAACTGCACTGTCTGGTGGTCACTGTGGTCAGTCACTAGTAAACTCTGCACTCTCTACAGTTCTACAGTACTCCTAATCTCCAGTAAATCAGGTCAATCTCTCTCTCTCTCTCTTCTAATCTAAATGGAGAGGACGCCAGCCACGTCCTCTCCCTATCAATCTCAATGCACGTGTGAAAATGGCGGCGACGCGCGGCTCCTTATATAGAATCCGAGTCTCGCGAGAATCCGACAGCGTCATGATGACGTTCGGGCGCGCTCGGGTTAACCGAGCAAGGCGGGAAGATCCGAGTCGCTCGGACCCGTGAAAAAAAACATGAAGTTCGTGCGGGTTCGGATTCAGAGAAACCGAACCCGCTCATCTCTAGTGAAAATGGCGGCGACGCGCGGCTGCTTATATAGAATCCGAATCTCGCGAGAATCCGACAGCGGGATGATGACGTTCGGGCGCGCTCGGGTTAACCGAGCCATACGGGAGAATCCGAGTATGCCTCGGACCCGTGTAAAATGGGTGAAGTTCGGGGGGGTTCGATTTCCGAGGAACCGAACCCGCTCATCACTAAGTGAATCTAAAATAAGGTTGATAAATCGGCCCTGAGTTGGCTCTGGTTGTGAATATAAATATCTCCAAAAGTAGGTCCCTGAGAGTATGCTGCTAGATCACAATACAGACGGACAAAAGGCTACACTTGCAATTCAAGTCTTTCCAGATTCTGTTTGAAAATGTATAATGATTTCACATGCCAATCATACGTCCTCTACATATACCCCACATAGTAGAGACAATGGCCCTCATTCCGAGTTGATCGCTCGCTAGCTGCTTTTAGCAGCAGTGCACACGCTAGGCCGCCGCCCTCTGGGAGTGTATCTTAGCTTAGCAAAAGTGCAAACGAAAGGATAGCAGAACTGCACAGGAAACATTTCCTGCCATTTCTGAGTAGCTCCAGACCTACTCCTATCTTGCGATGAATGCAGTCTGTTCAGTTCCTGGTTTGACGTCACAAACTTGCCCTGCGTTTGGCCAGCTACTCCCCCGTTTCTCCAGCCACTCCTGCGTTTTTGCCTGGCACGCCTGCGTTTTTCAGCACACTCCCTGAAAATGCCAAGTTGCCACCGAGAAACACCCACTTCCTGTCAATCATACTACGATTACTCGAGCGACTGGAAAACGTAGCTCGAGCTTGGGTAAAACTTAGTGATGAGCGGCCTTGTTTACACGGGTCCGAGGCAGGTTCGAACCTTCCCGCCTTGCTCGGCTAACCCGGGCGCGCCCGAACGTCATCATCCCGCTGTCGGATTCTCGCGAGATTCGGATTCTATATAAGCAGCCGCGCGTCGCCGCCATTTTCACTCATGCATTGGAGATGATAGGGAGAGGACGTGGCTGGCGTCCTCTCCGTTTATTGTAGAAGATAGTTGATTGGTTGTTTATTGCTTAATTGTGGGGAGGATTGGGGAGCAGCTGTTAGGAGTACAGTGCAGAGTTTTGCTGATAAGTGACCACCAGTTTTTATCCGTTCTCTGCCTGAAAAAAACGCTCCATACCATATCTATGCTCAGTGTGCTGCATAATATATCTGTGCTGAGTGCTCACACTGCTTAATTGTGGGGACTGGGGACCAGCTATAGCAGGAGTACAGTGCAGAGTTTTGCTGACAGTGACCACCAGTATACGTTGTCTGCCTGAAAAACACTCCATATCTGTGCTCAGTGTGCTGCTTTATTGTGGGGACTGGGGACCACCAGTATAATTAATATTATATAGGAGGAGTACAGTGCAGAGTGCACTGCTGTACCTACCTCTGTGTCGTCATCCATTAAGTATACTATCCATGATCTACATTCTATACCTGTGGTGCATTTTAGTTTTGCAGTTTGCTGACAGTGTCCACCAGTATAATATATATAGCAGTACGGTAGGCCACTGCTGTACCTACCTCTGTGTCGTCACTCATCATCCATTAAGTATACTATCCATCTACATTCTATACCTGTGGTGCATTTTAGTTTTGCAGTTTGCTGACAGTGTCCACCAGTATACTATATATAGTAGTACGGTAGGCCACTGCTGTACCTACCTCTGTGTCGTCACTCGTCATCCATTAAGTATACTGTCCATCTACATTCTATACCTGTGGTGCATTTTAGTTTTGCAGTTTGCTGACAGTGTCCACCAGTATACTATATATAGCAGTACGGTAGGCCACTGCTGTGTACCTACCTCTGTGTCGTCACTCGTCATCCATTAAGTATACTATCCATCTACATTCTTTACCTGTGGTGCATTTTAGTTTTGCAGTTTGCTGACAGTGTCCACCAGTATACTATATATAGCAGTACGGTAGGCCACTGCTGTACCTACCTCTGTGTCGTCACTCGTCATCCATTAAGTGTCACAACTGAGGGCCTGAGCTGACGGGAGGCAGCCTCAGTTGTAGGGGCTGAGATGTACCGGAACCTGGGAGGTTGTATCAGACCCCTGGACATGTAAGTAACATGAATAATAACTGCCCGAAGGCGTGACCACGACAACTAGGATAAAAGTCAATGATGTTTATTATGACAACTCCGCAACACAGCAGTAGTAAAAGAAAACGTAAAAGTCAGCAAAGAATAAATACAGTTCCTGGGTACTACAGGATGGCAGGAGCCACAGGGCACTGGTAGTGTGAGATAGTTCTTATGATCTTCTAGATGGAAAGTCCTTACCAGGCCCGACTGTAGCAATGGAGATAACCCAGGATTGTGCCAGCTGGTGTTCCAGGAAAAGCTGGGTTGCTGAAGATAAAACAGCTGCTGTGGATACTGGCTGGAACCAGACTGTTGTTAGCACGGAGTGGATACTGGCTGGAACCAGTTAAATAATAAATGAACTTGGGAGCGATGAAATATGAACTGAAATGTAGAACTTGAGAGCGGAGAAATAATAATACCGGTGGAGAGTGGTAAAGTGTAGAAAGGACACCGGCCCTTTAAGGGAAGCTGTACTCTGCTGGAAGCTGAGCTGGAAGCAGGTAATGTTGTAGCTGGAAACAGATGAATCCACAATGGATTGGAGAGTCAGGCTACACCGCAGGTGGAATGCTGGTGCGGGTCTCTATGGTGGAAGTCTTGAGACAGGAGCTGGAACCTGGAAGACAATCACAGGAGAGAGACAAACAGGAACTAGGTTTGACAACCAAAGCACTGACGCCTTCCTTGCTCAGGCACAGTGTATTTATACCTGCAGCAAGGAAGGGATTGGCTAGGCAATTATGCAGATTAACAATACTGACAACAGATTGGAGGAAATGATCAGCTGACAGAATCCAAGATGGCTGCGCCCATGCAGACACTTGGAGGGAAGTTTGGTTTGTAATCCATGTGGTAATGAAAACAGTAATGGCGGCGCCGGCCACTGGAGACAGGAGACGCCAGGCTGACAAGTGCACATCCAACCACGCGGACACAGCGGAGGCCGCGGCTGACGTAATCGCCACTCTGACACTCTGCATGCAGAAGCTCAGGGACGGCGGCGGAGGCCGCGGGAGACGCCATGCCAGATGTAATAAGGCGTTACTGTGACAGCGTCTCAGAGAGACAGGAGAGGATGCAGGAATGTGAACATTAGGATAACAGATGGGATCCGGTCCTGGAGCGCTGAGCCAGCCTTAGGAGGCATCTGATGGGTAAGAAATGGCGTCCAGATACCCGGATCGTGACAGCACCCCCCCCTTTAGGAGTGGCCCCAGGACACTTCTTTGGCTTTTGAGGAAACTTGGAATGGAATCTCCGGACCAAGGCAGGAGCATGGACATCAGAAGCATTGGTCCATGAACGTTCCTCAGGACCATAACCTTTCCAGTCAATAAGATATTGTAGTTGACCGTAACGGTGACGTGAGTCCAGGATCTTGGCCACTTCATACTCAACGCCTCGTTGAGTTTGGACTTTCGGAGTTGGAGGAAGTGAGGAATGAAACCGATTCAAGATCAGCGGTTTCAACAGGGAAACATGGAATGTCCTGGGTATTTTTAAGAAGGGAGGCAACTGGAGTCTGTAAGCAACAGGATTGATGACTTGTTCAATCTTGAAAGGACCGATATAGCGAGGTGCAAACTTCATACTGGGAACTCTTAACCTCAAATTCTTCGTGGATAACCATACCCGATCACCCACCTTGAGAGCAGGAACTGCTCGACGCTTCTTATCCGCAAACTTCTTGTACCTGAACGATGCCTTGAGCAGAGCTGATCGTACGCTCTTCCAGATATTGGCAAACTGATGCAAGGTGATATCCACTGCGGGGACAGAAGTTGCTGGAAGCGGTTGGAACTCAGGGACTTTAGGGTGGAATCCAAAGTTAGTGAAGAATGGTGTTGAAGCAGATGAAGAATGATACTGGTTGTTATGACAGAACTCGGCCCAGGGAAGTAATTGAACCCAGTCATCTTGAGAGGAGGACACATAGATGCGGAGGAAGGCCTCCAAGTCCTGATTCACCCTCTCGGTTTGACCATTGGTCTGAGGATGGTAAGCCGTGGAAAACTTTAGCTTGACTTGGAGGACTTGACATAAACTTCGCCAGAATTTGGCTGTGAATTGAACTCCTCGATCTGAGATAATTTCTTCAGGAAGACCGTGGAGTCGGAAGATCTCTTGTATGAATACTTGAGCCAACTTGGAAGCTGACGGAAGACCGGTGAGAGGAATGAAGTGTGCCATCTTGGTGAACCGGTCAACTACCACCCAGATGGTATTGAACTTGTTGCACATGGGTAAGTCTGTAATGAAATCCATCGACAAGTGGGTCCATGGTCGACGGGGAATGGATAGTGGAACCAGTTGCCCCGCAGGCGACTGGCGGGATACTTTATGTTGGGCACACTTTGGGCAAGATGCAATAAACTCCAAGACGTCCTTTTTCAGAGTTGGCCACCAATAGGACCTAGAGATAAACTCCAGGGTTTTTTGGATACCTGTATGTCCGGCAAAACGGGAAGCATGGGCCCAATGCATGAGCTTCTTCCTTAGCATCGGCTTCACAAAACTTTTCCCTGATGGGGGCGTAGAGTCCATCCCTACCGTGGAGAATGCCAACGGATTTATAATAGGATGCTTGTCTGAAGACTCTGACTCATTTTCTTGCTCCCATGAGCGGGAAAGGGCATCGGCCTTGCGATTCTGAGAGCCCGGACAGAACTGGAGTTTAAAGTCGAACCTGGAAAAGAAAAGTGCCCATCTGGCCTGACGAGGGTTGAGACATTGTGCGCCCTTCAGGTATAAAAGGTTCTTGTGGTCTGTAAGTATGGTGATTGAATGAGAAGCTCCCTCCAACAGATACCTCCACTCTTCTAGAGCGAGCTTGATGGCTAGCAACTCCTGGTCGCCAATGGCATAGTTGCGCTCAGCTGGGGAGAACTTCCGGGAGAAGAAACTGCAAGGGTGTAAATGGCCATCTTTAGCCCTCTGAGATAACACCGCTCCTACTCCAACGGAGGAGGCATCCACCTCTAAGATGAAAGGAGAGTCGATGTCAGGCTGTTTCAGAACAGGCGCAGAGATGAACCTTTGTTTTAAAAGATGAAATGCTTGCATGGCTTCTTCAGACCACTTGGACGGGTTAGCACCCTTCTTAGTGAAAGCAGTAATAGGCGCCACAATGGTGGAAAAGTCTCGTATAAACTTTCGGTAATAGTTGGCGAACCCTAAGAACCTCTGGACCCCTTTGAGGGTTAAGGGTACCGGACAATTTTGGATTGCTTGTAGTTTCTCAGGATCCATCTCTAGTCCGGAACCGGACACAATGTACCCTAGAAACGGAATGGACTTGACTTCAAAGACGCATTTTTCTAATTTGCAATAGAGATGATTGACACGGAGACGGGACAGAACCTCTTTAACCCAAAAACGATGTTCCTCTAAATCGTTGGCAAAAATGAGGATATCGTCTAGATAGACCACGACATGACGGTATAGAATGTCTCTGAAGATCTCATTGACAAAATGCTGGAAGACAGCTGGAGCATTGCTCAATCCGAAGGGCATGACAAGGTACTCATAATGTCCGTCACGGGTGTTAAAGGCGGTCTTCCACTCGTCACCCTCACGGATCCGGATGAGATTGTATGCACCTCGCAAGTCCAGCTTTGTAAAGATGGTAGCTCCGCTAACTCTGTCAAAGAGCTCAGTAATCAGGGGTAAAGGATAACGGTTCTTGATGGTAATGTCGTTCAAACCTCTGTAGTCGATGCACGGCCGCAGACCACCATCTTTCTTTTTTACAAAAAAGAAGCCTGCGCCGGCTGGAGAAGAAGAAGGTCGAATGAACCCCTTTGCTAGGTTCTCTTTAATATATTCCTCCATAGAATGCGTCTCAGGCAGAGACAACGGATAAGTTCGGCCTCGAGGTGGAACCTTCCCTGGAACGAGATCAATCGGACAGTCCCATTCTCTATGAGGAGGAAGGATATCAGCAGAAGCTTTACTGAACACATCCGTGAAATCTTGATATGGAGGAGGTGGAACATCAGACGACCTGGGGGAGGAAGAACAGACAGGCAATACTTTAAACAAACATGTCTCAGCACAGGAGGAACCCCATGCCAGGATTTGCGTAGTCGTCCAATCAATTGTAGGATTGTGAAGACGGAGCCATGGAAGGCCCAGGACCACAGGATGTGTGGCTCTTGGAATCACTAAAAAAGAAATAAGTTCGGAATGAAGAACTCCCACTCTCAGACGAACTGGTAGAGTCCTTAAAGAAATAACTGCATCAAAAATTTTGCTGCCATCCACGGCAGTTAAAGAAATGGACGAAGGAAGTCTCTCGGTGGGTAGGGACCACCGTTTAACATAGGCTTCGGTAATAAAGTTCCCAGCTGCTCCGGAATCAAGGAGGGCAATGACGTTCCGATAACGTTGAGCAACTTGAAGCGAGACTGGGAGATTACAATCTTGAGGAGATGGAGAGGAGATCATTACTCCTAGCCGGCCCTCTCCTTGGCGAGCTAGGATTTGGAGTTTGGGACAGGCATTAATGGTGTGAGACGGAGCTGCACAATAGAGACAGAGAAACTCGGAGAGACGTCTTCGGCGCTCAGCAGGAGTTAAACGGGAACGGCCAAGTTGCATGGGCTCATCTTTAGATGGTGACAGTTGACGAGGAGGAGGAGCAGAAGATTTTGGAGCAGATGATCTTCCACGCTCAGTTGCTCTCTCTCTGAAACGTAAATCAACTTTCGTGCAGAGTGAGATTAGCTCATCTAACTTAGAAGGTAAGTCTCTGGTAGCTAACTCATCTTTAATACGCTCAGATAAGCCATGCCAGAATGCAGCATACAGGGCCTCGTCGTTCCATGCCAGTTCGGATGCCAGGATCTGGAACTGTATCAGATATTGTCCTACAGTACGTGACCCCTGGCGTAAACGGAGAATCTCGGATGAAGCTGAGGTTACCCGGCCTGGCTCGTCGAAGATGCGCCTGAATGTTGACACGAAGGCAGTGTAGGAAGATAGCAGGGTGTCGGACCTCTCCCATAACGGTGATGCCCAATCAAGGGCTGAGCCACTGAGAAGAGAAATAATGTAGGCAATTTTTGTACGGTCACTGGGAAAATTGCCAGGTTGTAGCTCAAACTGAATCTCACACTGGTTGAGAAATCCCCTGCAGAATCTTGGAGATCCGTCAAATTTTGCTGGCGTTGGAAGATGAAGACGTGGAGCAGAAATGGGTAAGGTGGGTGGGGTTATAGCTGGAGTCACTGTGGTTGATGCACCAGACGCGCCTGATCCACGGAGAGTTGTCTGAATCCCATCCAGCCGAGTAGAGAGATCCTGGAGACAGCGGATGATGTGGCCCTGTGCAGCCTCCTGATGTTCTAGTCGGGCTGCCAGTTCTTGCATCGGCCTGGCCGCTTGATCCTGGTCTCCGGCTGGATTCATTAGGTCAGTGCTTACTGTCACAACTGAGGGCCTGAGCTGACGGGAGGCAGCCTCAGTTGTAGGGGCTGAGATGTACCGGAACCTGGGAGGTTGTATCAGACCCCTGGACATGTAAGTAACATGAATAATAACTGCCCGAAGGCGTGACCACGACAACTAGGATAAAAGTCAATGATGTTTATTATGACAACTCCGCAACACAGCAGTAGTAAAAGAAAACGTAAAAGTCAGCAAAGAATAAATACAGTTCCTGGGTACTACAGGATGGCAGGAGCCACAGGGCACTGGTAGTGTGAGATAGTTCTTATGATCTTCTAGATGGAAAGTCCTTACCAGGCCCGACTGTAGCAATGGAGATAACCCAGGATTGTGCCAGCTGGTGTTCCAGGAAAAGCTGGGTTGCTGAAGATAAAACAGCTGCTGTGGATACTGGCTGGAACCAGACTGTTGTTAGCACGGAGTGGATACTGGCTGGAACCAGTTAAATAATAAATGAACTTGGGAGCGATGAAATATGAACTGAAATGTAGAACTTGAGAGCGGAGAAATAATAATACCGGTGGAGAGTGGTAAAGTGTAGAAAGGACACCGGCCCTTTAAGGGAAGCTGTACTCTGCTGGAAGCTGAGCTGGAAGCAGGTAATGTTGTAGCTGGAAACAGATGAATCCACAATGGATTGGAGAGTCAGGCTACACCGCAGGTGGAATGCTGGTGCGGGTCTCTATGGTGGAAGTCTTGAGACAGGAGCTGGAACCTGGAAGACAATCACAGGAGAGAGACAAACAGGAACTAGGTTTGACAACCAAAGCACTGACGCCTTCCTTGCTCAGGCACAGTGTATTTATACCTGCAGCAAGGAAGGGATTGGCTAGGCAATTATGCAGATTAACAATACTGACAACAGATTGGAGGAAATGATCAGCTGACAGAATCCAAGATGGCTGCGCCCATGCAGACACTTGGAGGGAAGTTTGGTTTGTAATCCATGTGGTAATGAAAACAGTAATGGCGGCGCCGGCCACTGGAGACAGGAGACGCCAGGCTGACAAGTGCACATCCAACCACGCGGACACAGCGGAGGCCGCGGCTGACGTAATCGCCACTCTGACACTCTGCATGCAGAAGCTCAGGGACGGCGGCGGAGGCCGCGGGAGACGCCATGCCAGATGTAATAAGGCGTTACTGTGACAGCGTCTCAGAGAGACAGGAGAGGATGCAGGAATGTGAACATTAGGATAACAGATGGGATCCGGTCCTGGAGCGCTGAGCCAGCCTTAGGAGGCATCTGATGGGTAAGAAATGGCGTCCAGATACCCGGATCGTGACATTAAGTATACTATCCATCTACATTCTATACCTGTGGTGCATTTTAGTTTTGCAGTTTGCTGACAGTGTCCACCAGTATACTATATATAGCAGTACGGTAGGCCACTGCTGTGTACCTACCTCTGCGTCGTCACTCGTCATCCATTAAGTATACTATCCATCTACATTCTACACCTGTGGTGCATTTTAGTTTTGCAGTTTGCTGACAGTGTCCACCAGTATACTACATATAGCAGTACGGTAGGCCACTGCTGTACCTACCTCTGTGTCGTCACTCGTCATCCATTAAGTATACTATCCATCTACATTCTATACCTGTGGTGCATTTTAGTTTTGCAGTTTGCTGACAGTGTCCACCAGTATACTATATATAGCAGTACGGTAGGCCACTGCTGTACCTACCTCTGTGTCGTCACTCATCATCCATTAAGTATACTATCCATCTACATTCTATACCTGTGGTGCATTTTAGTTTTGCGCAGTAAATATAGTAGTAGGCCATTGCTATTGATACTGGCATATAATTCCACACATTAAAAAATGGAGAACAAAAATGTGGAGGTTAAAATAGGGAAAGATCAAGATCCACTTCCACCTCGTGCTGAAGCTGCTGCCACTAGTCATGGCCGAGACGATGAAATGACATCAACGTCGTCTGCCAAGGCCGATGCCCAATGTCATAGTAGAGAGCATGTAAAATCCAAAACATAAAAGTTCAGTAAAATGACCCAAAAATCAAAATTAAAAGCGTCTGAGGAGAAGCGTAAACTTGCCAATATGCCATTTACAACACGGAGTGGCAAGGAACGGCTGAGGCCCTGGCCTATGTTCATGGCTAGTGGTTCAGCTTCACATGAGGATGGAAGCACTCATCCTCTCGCTAGAAAAATGAAAAGACTTAAGCTGGCAAAAGCACAGCAAAGAACTGTGCGTTCTTCTAAATCACAAATCCCCAAGGAGAGTCCAATTGTGTCGGTTGCGATGCCTGACCTTCCCAACACTGGACGGGAAGAGCTTGCGCCTTCCACCATTTGCACGCCCCCTGCAAGTGCTGGAAGGAGCACCCGCAGTCCAGTTCCTGATAGTCAAATTGAAGATGTCACTGTTGAAGTACACCAGGATGAGGATATGGGTGTTACTGCCGCTGGGGAGGAAATTGACAAGGAGGATTCTGAGGTGGTTTGTTTAAGTCAGGCACCCAGGGAGACACCTGTTGTCCGTGGGAGGAATATGGCCATTGACATGCCTGGTCAAAATACAAAAAAAATCAGCTCTTCGGTGTGGAATTATTTCAACACAAATGCGGACAACAGGTGTCAAGCCGTGTGTTGCCTTTGTCAAGCTGTAATAAGTAGGGGTAAGGACGTTAACCACCTCAGAACATCCTCCCTTATACGTCACCTGCAGCGCATTCATCATAAGTCAGTGACAAGTTCAAAAACTTTGGGTGACAGCGGAAGCAGTCCACTGACCACTAAATCCCTTCCTCTTGTAACCAAGCTCCTGCAAACCACACCACCAACTCCCTCAGTGTCAATTTCCTCCTTACACAGGAAAGCCAATAGTCCTGCAGGCCATGTCACTGTCAAGTCTGACGAGTCCTCTCCTGCCTGGGATTCCTCCGATGCATCCTTGAGTGTAACGCCTACTGCTGCTGGCGCTGCTGTTGTTGCTGCTGGGAGTCGATCATCATCCCAGAGGGGAAGTGGGAAGACTACTTGTACTACTTCCAGTAAGCAATTGACTGTCCAACAGTCCTTTGCGAGGAAGATGAAATATCACAGCAGTCATCCTGCTGCAAAGCAGATAACTCAGGCCTTGGCAGCCTGGGCGGTGAGAAACGTGGTTCCGGTATCCATCGTTAATTCAGAGGCAACTATAGACTTGATTGAGGTACTGTGTCCCCGGTACCAAATACCATCTAGGTTCCATTTCTCTAGGCAGGCGATACCGAAAATGTACACAGACCTCAGAAAAAGAGTCACCAGTGTCCTAAAAAATGCAGTTGTACCCAATGTCCACTTAACCACGGACATGTGGACAAGTGGAGCAGGGCAGACTCAGGACTATATGACTGTGACAGCCCACTGGGTAGATGTATTGCCTCCCGCAGCAAGAACAGCAGCGGCGGCACCAGTAGCAGCATCTCGCAAACGCCAACTCATTCCTAGGCAGGCTACGCTTTGTATCACCGCTTTCCAGAATAGGCACACAGCTGAAAACCTCTTACGGCAACTGAGGAAGATCATCGCAGAATGGCTTACCCCAATTGGACTCTCCTGGGGATTTGTGACATCGGACAACGCCAGCAATATTGTGCATGCATTACATCTGGGCAAATTCCATCACGTCCCATGTTTTGCACATACATTGAATTTGGTGGTGCAGAATTATTTAAAAAACGACAGGGGCGTGCAAGAGATGCTGTCGGTGGCCCGAAGAATTGCGGGCCACTTTCGGCATTCAGGCACCGCGTACAGAAGACTGGAGCACCACCAAACATTCCTGAACCTGCCCTGCCATCATCTGAAGCAAGAGGTGGTAACGAGGTGGAATTCAACCCTCTATATGCTTCAGAGGATGGAGGAGAAGCAAAAGGCTATTCAAGCCTATACATCTGGCCACGATATAGGCAAAGGAGGTGGAATGCACCTGACTCAAGCGCAGTGGAGAATGATTTCAACGTTGTCCAAGGTTCTGCAACACTTTGAACTTGCCACACGTGAAGTCAGTTCAGACACTGCCAGCCTGAGTCAGGTCATTCCCCTCATCAGGCTTTTGCAGAAGAAGCTGGAGACATTGAAGGAGGAGCTAAAACAGAGCGATTCCGCTAGGCATGTGGGACTTGTGGATGGAGCCCTTAATTCGCTTAACCAGGATTCACGGGTGGTCAATCTGTTGAAATCAGAGCACTACATTTTGGGCACCGTGCTCGATCCTAGATTTAAAACCTACGTTGTATCTCTCTTTCCGGCAGACACAAGTCTGCAGAGGTTCAAAGACCTGCTGGTGAGAAAATTGTCAAGTCAAGCGGAACGTGACCCGTCACCATCTCCTCCTTCACATTCTCCCGCAACTGGGGGTTCGAGGAAAAGGCTCAGAATTCCGAGCCCACCCGCTGGCGGTGATGCAGGGCAGTCTGGAGCGAGTGCTGACATCTGGTCCGGACTGAAGGACCTGCCAACGATTACTGACATGTCGTCTACTGTCACTGCATATGATTCTGTCACCATTGAAAGAATGGTGGAGGATTATATGAGTGACCGCATCCAAGTAGGCACGTCAGACAGTCCGTACTTATACTGGCAGGAAAAAGAGACAATTTGGAGGCCCTTGCACAAACTGGCTTTATTCTACCTAAATTGCCCTCCCTCCAGTGTGTACTCCGAAAGAGTGTTTAGTGCAGCCGCTCACCTTGTCAGCAATCGGCGTACGAGGTTACTTCCAGAAAATGTGGAGAAGATGATGTTCATTAAAATGAATTATAATCAATTCCTCCGTGGAGACATTCACCAGCAGCAATTGCCTCCAGAAAGTACACGGGGACCTGAAATGGTGGATTCCAGTGGGGACGAATTAATAATCTGTGAGGAGGGGGATGTACACAGTGAAAGGGGTGAGGAATCGGAGGATGATGATGAGGTGGACATCTTGCCTCTGTAGAGCCAGTTTGTGCAAGGAGAGATTGATTGCTTCTTTTTTGGTGGGGGCCCAAACCAACCAGTCATTTCAGTCACAGTCGTGTGGCAGACCCTGTCACTGAAATGATGGGTTCGTTAAAGTGTGCATGTCCTGTTTATACAACATAAGGGTGGGTGGGAGGGCCCAAGGACAATTCCATCTTGCACCTCTTTTTTCTTTCATTTTTCTTTGCATCATGTGCTGTTTGGGGACAATTTTTTTGAAGGGCCATCCTGCCTGACACTGCAGTGCCACTCCTAGATGGGCCAGGTGTTTGTTTCGGCCACTTGTGTCGCTTAGCTTAGTGACACAGCGACCTTGGAGCGCCTCTTTTTTTCTTTGCATCATGTGCTGTTTGGGGACAATTTTTTTGAAGTGCCATCCTGCCTGACACTGCAGTGCCACTCCTAGATGGGCCAGGTGTTTGTGTCGGCAACTTGTGTCGCTGAGCTTAGTCACACAGCGACCTTGGTGCGCCTCTTTGTTTCTTTGCATCATGTGCTGTTTGGGGACATTTTTTTTTGAAGGGCCATCCTGCCTGACACTGCAGTGCCACTCCTAGATGGGCCAGGTGTTTGTGTCGGCCACTTGTGTCGCTTAGCTTAGTCACACAGCGACCTTGGTGCGCCTCTTTTTTTCTTTGCATCATGTGCTGTTTGGGGACAATTTTTTTGAAGGGCCATCCTGCCTGACACTGCAGTGCCTCTCCTAGATGGGCCAGGTGTTTGTGTCGGCCACTTGTGTCGCTTAGCTTAGTCACACAGCGACCTTGGTGCGCCTCTTTTTTTCTTTGCATCATGTGCTGTTTGGGGACAATTTTTTTGAAGGGCCATCCTGCCTGACACTGCAGTGCCACTCCTAGATGGGCCGGGTGTTTGTGTCGGCCACTTGTGTCACTTAACTTAGTCACACAGCGACCTTGGTGCGCCTCTTTTTTTCTTTGCATCATGTGCTGTTTGGGGACTTTTTTTTTGAAGGGCCATCCTGCCTGACACTGCAGTGCCACTCCTAGATGGGCCAGGTGTTTGTGTCGGCCACTTGTGTCGCTTAGCTTAGTCACACAGCGACCTTGGTGCGCCTCTTTTTTTCTTTGCATCATGTACTGTTTGGGGACAATTTTTTTGAAGGGCCATCCTGCCTGACACTGCAGTGCCACTCCTAGATGGGCCAGGTGTTTGTGTCGGCCACTTGTGTCGCTTAGCTTAGCCATCCAGCGACCTCGGTGCAAATTTTAGGAATAAAAATAATATTGTGAGGTGTGAGGTGTTCAGAATAGACTGGAAATTAGTGGAAATTATGGTTATTGAGGTTAATAATACTATGGGATCAAAATGACCCCCAAATTCTATGATTTAAGCTGTTTTTTAGGGTTTTTGGAAAAAAACACCCGAATCCAAAACACACCCGAATCCGACAAAAAATTTTCGGTGAGGTTTTGCTAAACCGCGTCCGAATCCAAAACACGGCCGCGGAACCGAACCCAAAACCAAAACACAAAACCCAAAAAATTTCCGGTGCACATCACTAGTAAAACTACAAAGTTTTGTGTGAAAGTACTTAGCGCATGCGCGCTGCGTACCATGCGCATGCGCATAAATGATGTTTTTTCACCTGATCGCTGTGAGCGATCAGCTCGGAAAGAGGGCCAATGTAAAGAAATATAAAAAAGTTAAATTAATGCTTGAGTCCAACAATACACACAGATTTTGGTTGTACAATGTATTATAATCTCCCAGGGGTGTAGCCAGAACTTTGTGGACGCTATAGCAACATTTTAAGTATACCCCCAAATTCTTCTAGAGAGACACCTCCTTCTGCAGCTTTTTTTCATTGTATGCACTATAGTAGTGCTCTAGTTAATTGTTGTTTTTTTTGTGTTTTTGTAAACATAAATTTTATTGAGACGGTTACAGCTGTGATAGAAAAGGCAATCACAAATGAGCATCAAAACAGAACATAGTCGATGTCTATCAGGATTTAGCATACAACATAGTGACCAATATTATAATTAAAGGGGGAGTAAAAGAGGAGGTAGGTGACAAGAAAAGTGATGGTGTGGCAGACTGTAATGAGAAAAAGAGAGAAAGGAACAGATACGGAAAGAGATGAGAAGAGAAAAGATATCCAGGTGGGTGGGCACCAAACTAAGAAATGAGGTAAGTTAACCTAATTCAAATGGAGAAGGGGCGCTTTGCAGCATCACTTTACTGCATCGGAGGTCACAGGGGCAGCAGGAAGCCTCGATGACCGGCAGCCCACACCATAGCCCCGATCACCAATCCTAGGGTAGCCCTGATTTCCTTAGTGACTGCGCATGCTCCGTCCTTTGCTATTTGCCGGCACCTGCGCAATTAAGACTTCTGGACGCCGTGGCCATTAGGGAGCTGCATTGGGAGGATGTTTCCATAGAAACCCGCCTCCCGCAAGTCATGCCGGACTTACTTTCTGGAGCCGTGGGGGGCAGCGCTGGGAAAACAATTCCACAGTTCATTTTAATCTGCAGGAGGAGACAGGCGAGTCCAGATAAGATAAATGAGCGCTATTTTAGACATAACGCTCGTTGATAAATTCACAGACATGCATTTTGTAATGAGGGGACGAAGTTCTGATAATAGATACAAAAAGCACCTAAAGATCATTAAAAACGAGTTTATTAAAACTCGTTAATAAATGGGAGCCTATGGGGTATATTCAATTCATGTCGGATCCTTTCCAACGGAAAGGATCCGACATGTGAGTGTTCAATAATCAGCCAAACTCGACAGGTTTGGCCCATTTCCGACAATGCCAATTCGACTTTTTTTAAAGTCGGATTGACATTGTTGGAAATGGGGCTAAAACCTGCCGTGTATCCCTGGAGGGCGGTCGAAGGCACGCGCTTCACCCTGCGCCTCTACTTCCAGCCCCATGCCGGCCCTGCAGCAGCTACATCACCCCCGCCCTCTAACGGCAGAAGCGGCAGTTGGTCTTCATCAAGGAGCCGCGTCCTGCGGGAGTCGCCGCGGGCGACCCGTTCCACGACAGGTCCTCCTGGGCCTCGGGGGTGGAGGTGCTCGGGCCCCTGCAGCCCTCCTCATTCCCCAGTGGCTCGGTGGTGGTGGAGGTGCGTGCCCGGCAGCTGCAGAAGGGTGTGCGGGATTGGACGCGCTTCTGACAGTACGTGGATTCCAACAATCCATGTCGGACTTGTCTGACTTGACGGAAAAAAACAAGAGTCTTTGAATAGGTCGGAACCCCTTCCGACTTAATCCTGATAGAACTGCCATCTCTTCGACAAGACGGCAGTTTCCGGCAAGAATTGAATACCTCCCTATGGGGGTCATTCCGAGTTGTTCGCTCGCAAGCGGATTTTAGCAGATTTGCTCATGCTAAGCCGCCGCCTACTGGGAGTGAATCTTAGCATCTTAAAATTGCGAACGAAGTATTCGCAATATTGCGATTACACACCTCGTAGCAGTTTCTGAGTAGCTCCAGACTTACTCGGCATCTGCGATCATTTCACTGCTTGTCGTTCCTGGTTTGACGTCACAAACACACCCAGCGTTCGCCCAGACACTCCTCCGTTTCTCCGGCCACTCCTGCGTTTTTTCCGGAAACGGTAGCGTTTTTTCCCACACGCCCATAAAACGGCCTGTTTCCGCCCAGTAACACCCATTTCCTGTCAATCACATTACGATCGCCAGAACGATGAAAAAGCCGTGAGTAAAAATCCTAACTGCATAGCAAATTTACTTGGCGCAGTCGCAGTGCGGACATTGCGCATGCGCATTAAGCGGAAATTCGCTGCGATGCGAAGATTTTTACCGAGCGATCAACTCGGAATGACCCCCTATATCTATATGTGTACTTATATGCACTCATTTTCAGAGCATGCACAGACAGAAATATGCAATGTACACTCTGCAAGCAGCCACCACATTCTACTCTGCTCTCAGTCATTAAATGAAGACTGGCTGTGGAGTATCTTTAGAATTCTAACTGTATTGTTGGTGTATTAGTACAGAAGTCTGGCACTCAAGGTGTGCTGTATCACTGTAAAGGTGTGGGCCTCATTATAAAGGTCTAACACGGATGTATCGCTACTAAACTCTGGTGCTGAAGGAGTGTAGTGCTTCCATAAAGGTCTGGCAGTCTAGTGCTGCATTGCAGATTCCTCCCTAATCTCTGTGGAGATTCTTAGGATTTGAATGTTCCGCCTCAGTTCCATCTCTGAAATGTCATCTTGATTGCAGAGGAGCGCTGGGTCTGAGGATTAGCAAAACATCCTCTGGCGCAGCTTAGTGCTGATCCCTGCAATATGCTGCCTGCTATACCT
Organism: Pseudophryne corroboree; assembly: GCF_028390025.1. Taxonomy (NCBI): domain Eukaryota; kingdom Metazoa; phylum Chordata; class Amphibia; order Anura; family Myobatrachidae; genus Pseudophryne; species Pseudophryne corroboree. Next base: position 186,834,834 of record NC_086447.1, read on the forward strand.
AAACCTGCACTGTTTGTCAGTAGGATGTTTACTAACACAACTCCATAAACACCACAAACTTTTACTTTTTATATCTGAAATAAAACCACTAGAATATATAACCCATGCTTTCATTTCTTTTACCTATTTACAGCAAAAGCTGTTCAAGTGGTTGTTGAGCCTGCTTCAGAGCTCTATGCTAATGCATTCACAGCTTCGTCTTTGTACGCAGCCACTGTGCGAAAGTCTGCAAATGTTGCAGGCGCCGGGATATGTATTGAGATGCCCAGAGGCGGTATTGCAAACCTTATCAGCTGCGTACAAAGACGCAGAGTCAGTTGCAGATGCTTCAAAAATCAACCATCTGAATGGCCTCATGTACTGAGATGCCGGCAACATGTTTTAAGCATACAGGAACGCCAAAATGGTTCCTGACACGTCTGCAGTTTTGCCACCACTCACCGTTACCTCCTCCAAACGCTTCCTGACTGTCAATTACTTTGCATATAAAAATAAATCCTCACTACAAGCAACATCGCAGAGGTTCGCTGGCGTGTACGCAGTGTGTCTTAGACAAAGGCGCAGTTTACCGATTATCGCTCAACTCCATAAATATCTGAATAGGTGGTCTTTAGTTTGCCGACTGACGGGATCCCAGCGCACAGTATACCGGCGCCGGGATCCCGACAGCCGGCATACCGACACTTATTCTCCCTCGTGGGGGTCCACGACCCCCCTGGAGGGAGAATAAAATAGCGTGGAGCGCGTAGCGCGCCACCGTGCCCATAGCGTGGCGAGCGCAGCGAGCCCGCAAGGGGCTCATTTGCACTCGCCACACTGTCGGTAAGCCGGCGGTCGGGCTCCCGGCGCCGGTATGCTGGTCGCCGGGAGCCCGACCGCCGGCATACCGTAGTGAACCCATCTAAAACATCTTTTATTCACGTGTTCCTATGTGTTTTCTCCAAGAACACCGATAGCCAGAAACATGCATGGAGTCACCACATGCAGGTACACAATGGTCAGTGATGAACCTTAGGGCTTGATTTAGGGAAGGCCGCAAAGCCGATGGTCCACGGAGTGATTATCAGCAGACTGCGCATGTGCTGAGTTCGCATTACGCATGTGCCAAGGTTCCGCTGCGTGATTTACAGGAAGTGGGGTGTTAACATGGTGTTAGTAGGAAGTGGGCATAAAAGGCGCACAGGCGTGTTATGGCCGTTTTCGGGGCATGCATCTGATGTCAGCTGGGACTCTACATGCAAACACATGGCGCCTGTGTGCCTGCTGCCGAGTCCATTCTGCGTAGCCACAGACCTTCTTGCGTATAGGCTGTGTATGTTATATAATTGTGGCTGAGTTGCGGTAGCTCCAGTGGGCGTCTCTTTTCATTTCTGGGTGGCAGCTTCACTTGCTGATATCAGCAGTTGCATTGCGTTCATCTCTGAATCAGGACCACAGGCTGGGATTTACTAAAGGAAACATGCTGTAAAAACCCAGTTTTCAGGGTTTTTACTGCATTTTTGAATGTGTTAAGCTCCATTTGCCAGCTTAGTGATGCAGAGGGTAATGCCAGCTTTTTATGGCGTTACCCTATAGAAGCCTATGGGTCTCTTACCGCATCCTGCCACCCAGCGCCGCTCATGCCAGCACCCCCATACCTGTGTGCTGGCAACCTCCCATCTCGGTCCCGGATCCCAACCTCCTCCACCCTCAGAAAAAATGCCATCTGTACTTCCGGCTGCAGGAAGGAGGAGGAGGAGCCCGGGACTGGCTGCAGACGTCACCTCCCAGTGCTAGGAGGTGACAGAGACCCCCGCCAACCTCTCACCTGGCACACCAGGTATCGCAAGGGGCAGCTCTTACCGCATTGTGATACTAATCGCAAATATTAGTACATATGCAGTTGGTATTATTATTATTATTATTATCATCCTTTATTTATATGGCGCCACAAGGGTTCTGCAGCGCCCATTCACTGTGAATGTGGTGAAATTTGATTGCGTTATTTCTACAGCCCTTTGGGCCTAATTCAGCTTGGATCGCTATTGAGACAGAAATGGCGATTTTCTCAATCCTGCTTCTGCAAAAAATGGCATGTGAAGAGCCTTCCATAAGGGTAAAAGACGCCCACCGATGCAATCTCAAAGTTGCGATGCATAAGCAGAAATTGAGTACCATTGACTATTGCGGTTGACCCAGGGCTACTCAGAATAATGAGAATGCAGTTGCAGCGGCGCCATGTTTTAGTCGCAATCCATTGCAACTGACATCAGATACACACCCCCCGAAAACGTCCATGATCTGCCTGTGTTTTTACAACCACTCCCTACAAACTCCATGTTAACACCTACAAAGGTCATTACCTGTCAATCAAATTGCGATCACATTTCACTAAATTGCACATGCGCAGTCTGCCAATAATCGTCCGATTGGCAATTTTGCAACTGAAGCTGAATAATTCCCTTAAGGCCCGTACACACTGGTCGATATATCGGCCGTTCTCTTGAACGGCCGATATATCGCGGGACCGTCGGCCAGTGTGTACGGCCGATACGTCTGTGAACTCCGTCGTTCACAGACGTATCGCGTCGGCACAGCCGACAGCCAATATACCTACCGATATATTGGCGCGTCGCTGTGTGTGTACGGGGCGGTCGGCCGACCACCCGTAAACATGCTGCGGCGGCCGGCGGTGATTGACAGCTGAACTGGGTGGGCGTGTGTACACGCCCGCCTAGTTCATGACGTCAGTCCCCGACGGATCGGGCAGTGTGTATGCACAGCACACTGCCCGATCCGTCCATAGATATATCTGCAGATCAGTTGATCTGCAGATATATCTACTAGTGTGTAGTACCCACCTTTAATCCTTTGTCCCTTCATGACTAGAATTTTTTTTCATAGTTTGGAGCATGCCAATTTTAGAGTGACTTTTTAGTTTTATATAGTATCACAATCACAAGTGATTTTTATATTATCACTTTTTACTTATTTAGACACAATTGGTGTGTTTATGAAGCACACTGCAATAAGGGCCTAATTCAGTATGGATCGCTATTGGGCAATTTCCACACCTCTACGCATGCGCACATGTTGCTGCGTGCATGCGCGAGGACTTAAACTATGTTCGCAGTTTAACAGATGGTGGGGGGTAGCAACGGAGTCGTGTCTGGACCATTTGCAGGGAAGGCCGCGGCGGCTGCATGCCATCACATTCATCTGCTACTACCCAAAACATGGCGGCCTGGCAACTGCCTTTGCAGCTAGGCTGCGAATGTAGAGGGCTACCATTAATATGCAAGTGCTTCGCTGTTTAGCGGAGTGCTCGCATTTCAGTAGGGGGCAGCACCCGGCATGTGGGGCAGCCTTGCCCTGTGCTGGGCGTCCCCCAGCATGCTAGAGAAAGGAGTTGTAGTTTTGCGATTTCCGAATTAGGCCCTAAATAACTTTTTTAGGGGCAGATTTTTTAATCTTTATTTTACTAAATAATGTGAAAAAGGGTGTTTTCACACCCGTTTCACATTATTTTAGTATCACTTAAATGTATGAAAGGGTTTTTGGAGCAGTTTATCTGATCAAATTTACGAAAAAATATTTTTTTTAAAACACAGCAGTGAGCCCTGTGATAATTACGCTCACTGTGAATCCTGTACCCTTGCACAGCTTTCTCTGCCCCTAGGCCAGAAAGCTGTGCAGAGAGGTGGCAGTGTGATCAGCTCTGTGTATCTGATGGACACACAGGCTGATCACTGTGTAAAAACTAGTGATGTGCACCGGACATTTTTCGGGTTTTGTGTTTTGGTTTTGGATTTGGCTATTTTTTTTACAAAAACAGCTTAAATCATAGAATTTGGGGGTCATTTTGATCCCATAGTATTATTAACCTCAATAACCATAATTTCCACTCATTTTCAGTCTATTCTGAACACCTCACAAAATTATTTTTAGTCCTAAAATTTGCACCGAGGTCGCTGGATGACTAAGCTAAGCGACCCAAGTGGCCGACACAAACACCTGGCCCATCTAGGAGTGGCACTGCAGTGTCAGACAGGATGGCACTTCAAAAAAATTGTCCCCAAACAGCACAAGATGCAAAGAAAAATGAAAGAAAAAAGAGGTGCAAGATGGAATTGTCCTTGGGCCCTCCCACCCACCCTTATGTTGTATAAACAGGACATGCACACTTTAACAAACCCATCATTTCAGCGACAGGGTCTGCCACACAACTGTGACTGAAATGACTGGTTGGTTTGGGCCCCCACCAAAAAAGAAGCAATCAATCTCTCCTTGCACAAACTGGCTCTACAGAGGCAAGATGTCCACCTCCTCCTCATCGTCCGATTCCTCACCCCTGTTACGCACACCAGTGCTAACAGGAGTATACCAGTGTATGAACAGAGAGGGAAGCGAAGCAAGCGAACTCACAGACAGTATAACATAACATACACAGGAGGTGATGGAATAACTAATAAACACAAAGTGAACGGAGAAGCCCAAAGGCTCAGGAATTGGGTGTCTCCCTAGTGTCAGGAATGCTCAGATGGAATAGAGCGGACAATGAAGCGATGTGTAGTGATTTAACATGTGGAGCACCTGAAATGATGTTGCTAAGAGCAACAGAAAAAACCCCAAAGGGTTACCACCGGGTGTGGGAATAAACTCCTTGGTCAGAGATAGAAATATAGACACAAGGAGAGTATCCACAATCCTAACCCCCACTTGCAGGGCACAGGTTCAGCTTACTGCCACTAAACTGACACCTGGACGCCCTGCACAGTGAGGGAGGACTAAGCAAGCAGGTCTGAGAGTACAGCCGCAAACCTGCTGGGTTCACAGAATAACAAAAGAACCCCAGCAGGTCAAACAACTGACTCCAGTCTTACTGCTAGGTCCGGATTGGCAGAATGAAGTACCGAATCCCAAGGCCTATTCGCAGTAAGCAACAAGTAAATACAAAGTCACACAGTACTAGCTAACTCTCTGGAACTGACTAACAAAGATTCAGCAGCATTTGCCTAGCCTGAGAGGATGGTTTATATAGCAGGTGCTGTCCATGCCCCACTCAGACCTCACAGACTGTGAGCACAAAACCAGCGCCGGATTCCCTGCCGTGCACAGAGCCTGTAACCACTACACAGTAAAAACCCGGACCGGAGTATCAGCTGCGCTCAGGTTACTTCGCTAACACTTGCCTCCCGGTTGCCATGGCGACGTGGCAGCACAGAGCAGGAGATCCTAACAGTACCCCCCCTCTGACGAGGGGTCAAAGAACCCCTACTACCGGGTTTATCGGGGAACTGCGAGAAGAAAGAGTGTATCAGTCTGGGGGCATGAAGATCACAACTGCGCACCCACGACCGCTCCTCCGGGCCATACCCCTTCCAGTGCACCAAAAATGACAGCCGACCCCGAACCATCTTGGAGTCAAGAACCCTTTCAACCACAAACTCCCTCTGACCCCGTATCAGAAGAGGAGAAGGTCTTCCACTGGAAGAAGGATTACTAACCGCCAGTTTTAAAAGGGAACAATGAAATGTTTTATTGATACCCAATGAACGGAGCAGATCTAACTGAAATGCCACCGGATTGATAACCCTGGTGATCTTATAAGGGCCGATGAACCGGGGGCCAAACTTATGAGATGGCTGTCTCAACTTCAAATTCTTGGTGGACAACCAGACAAAGTCTCCTAATTTGAAGCTGCAGGGTCTTCTCCGCTTATCAAAAACCCTTTTGGTCACTAATGACACAGACACGAGGGCTTTCTTCACTTTCCTCCAAATACCCCTAAGGACCGAAACAACAGAGGAACCACCAGACGTGGAATCCAGGGGGTCAAAAGAATTGGTCTTAGGATGATGCCCATACACACAAAGGAAGGGAGAGATCCCTGTAGCAGAGTGAGCCGCGTTGTTATAGGCAAACTCCGCCATGGACAGATGAGCAACCCAGTCAGTATGACACTTGGAGACATAACACCTGAGGAACTGCTCCAAGGACTGGTTCACCCTCTCAGTCTGCCCATTAGACTGTGGATGGTAGCCTGACGACAAGCTCACAGAAATCTGGAGATCAGAACAAAATGCCCTCCAGAATTTGGCCACAAACTGGGATCCATGGTCAGAGACCACATCAAGTGGCAACCCGTGGAGGCGCACAACATGCTGCATAAATAACTCAGACAGGCGTCTGGCCGATGGCAACCCAACCAGTGGAACGAAATGCGCCATCTTCGAAAACCTGTCAACGACAACCCAAATGGCTGTCATCCCCGAGGCTTTGGGCAAGTCCACCACAAAATCCATGGAAATGTGGGTCCATGGCTTAGACGGAATAGAGAGTGGATGTAATGGGCCGACAGGAACCCCTCTAGGAGTTTTATTTCGGGCACAATCGTCACATGCCCGAACCCACTGATCCACATCCCTAGCCACCGAGGGCCACCACACCGCCCTAGACAGCAACTCCCAAGTTCTGGCAATACCCGGATGCCCTGCCGACCTTTTGGCGTGGAATTCCAGGAACACTCGCTGTCTTAACCTAGGAGGCACAAACAAGAGACCTACCGGAAGGTCTGGAGGAGCCTGCTCCTGTGCTCTAAGGACTAATGACAAGAGGTCCTGGGTAATGCCCACTTTAATACATGATGGGGACACAATGGGCAATGGCTTCTCGATGGTCTCTTGAACTGGAGCAAAACTCCGCGAGAGCGCATCAGCCTTGATGTTTTTTGACCCAGGGCGATATGTTATCAAAAAATTAAAGCGAGCAAAAAACAAAGCCCATCGTGCCTGCCTGGCATTGAGCCGCTTCGCTGACTCTAAATATGCCAGATTCTTATGGTCAGTGAGAATTGAGACCACAAACTTAGCCCCCTCAAGCCAGTGTCTCCACTCCCGGAGTGCATCCTTTATAGCCAACAATTCCCGGTTACCCACATCATAATTCATCTCGGCAGACGAAAATTTACGGGAAAAGTAAGCACAGGGATGAAGGCGATTATCAGACACCCCCATCTGAGAGAGCACTGCCCCAATACCTATCTCAGAGGCATCCACTTCTACCACAAAAGGACGCTCTGGATCTGGGTGTCGCAGCACCTTGGCCGAGACAAATGCCCTTTTGAGACGGGCAAAGGCCGCTTTGGCCTCACAAGACCAGTGAGCAACATCCGCCCCTTTCTTAGTGAGTGCCACCAAGGGGGCCACTATAGACGAAAATCCAGCGATAAACCGTCTATAAAAATTCGCAAAGCCCAGAAAACGCTGAAGCGCCTTCAAACTAGTGGGCTGCACCCAATCCAGGACTGCCTGTACCTTAGAACCCTCCATTTGGAAACCTTCTGAGGAGATAATATACCCTAGACATGCGATTTGCTGGACTTCAAACTCGCACTTCTCCAGCTTCGCCCCAAGCTGGTGGTCTCTGAGTTTCTGGAGGACTAAGCGTACATGCTTCCGATGTTCCTCCAGGGAATGAGAGAAGATTAGGATGTCATCTAGATAAACAACTAAGAATCTATCCAAATATTCCCTGAGCACATCGTTCATGAATTCCTGGAAGACTGCCGGGGCATTAGAGAGCCCAAAAGGCATCACCAAATATTCATAATGCCCTGAGTGGGTATTAAAGGCAGTCTTCCATTCATCCCCCTCTCTTATTCGGATTAGATTGTAAGCACCGCGTAGGTCAATCTTAGAAAAAATGGTGGCAGTACGAAGCTGGTCAAACAAAACCGAAATGAGAGGCAGTGGGTACGAGTTTTTAATCGTGATACGGTTCAATTCCCTGAAGTCGATGCAGGGTCGCAACGAACCGTCCTTTTTACCCACGAAAAAGAACCCCGACCCAACTGGGGACTGTGAGGGTCTGATAAATCCCTTAGCCAAGTTCTCCTGAATGTACTCTGCCATAGCCTGAGTCTCAGGACGTGACAGGGAGTACAACCTGCTCTTGGGAAGCTTAGCATCCGGCAACAAATCAATGGCACAGTCATAGGGGCGATGGGGAGGTAGTACCTCTGCAACTTTTTTGGAGAACACATCCGCAAAATCTGCATAACATCCTGGCAATCCTGGCAAACTTAGCTGCGAGAGCCTGACTGGAAGGCTCAAGCAACTCCTGAAACAATCACTACCCCAACTAAGAATCTCCCCAGAGACCCAGTCAAATTGAGGGTTATGGGCCCTTAACCAGGGTAACCCCAAAACCAATGGGGCAAAAGAACAGACAGTCACATAAAAAGACAATTTTTCAGAGTGTGTGGCTCCAATAAACAAAGGAATTTGGCTGGTGCAGGAGGTAATTTTACCCTGGGACAATGGTTCCTCGTTTAACCCACAGATCTCAATCTCTGATGCCAAAGGTACTGAGGGAACAGAGTGTTCCAGGGCGAATTGACGGTCCATGAAAACCCCATCGGCCCCACTGTCAACAAAGGCCTCAGTCTTGACAGTTTGACCGAGGATCTCCAAAGTCACCGGAATGAGAAAAGTCTTTTTGGGAAATTCTGACTTCTGGCCTGACAGGATATTTCCGATCACCCTCAGGCCCTGAAGTTTTCCGTTTTTTCTGGGCATGATACTACAACATGACCTTTATTCCCACAGTACAAACACAAACCCTGCTGTCTCCTCCGCGTCTTCTCACGCGAGGAGAGGCGGGTAGCCCCAATCTGCATAGGCTCCTCGGAATATTCCTCAGAGTCTGAGGTTCCCTTGGGAAAAAAGGAAACTGCGGTCTCCCTTTCAAGCCTACGCTCTCTCAGCCGTCTATCCACCCGGATGGATAACTGCATGAGCTGATCTAAGCTATCAGGCGAGGGATATTGTACCAGTTGGTCCTTTATCTGGTGAGAAAGGCCTCTTCGGTACTGGTTTCTCAGGGCTGGGTCATTCCACTGGGTATCATGAGCCAACCTCCGAAACTCCGTACTATAAACCTCAGCTGGCCGTCGCCCTTGCTTAAGAACCGTAATCTGAGCCTCGGCTGAAGCCATCTTGTCAGGGTCATCATACAAAATGCCCAGTGCCGTAAAAAAAGCATCAACACTTCTAAGCGACGGGCAGTCAGGCTGTAACCCTATGCCCAGACCTGTGGGTCTCTTTGTAGCAAGGAAATCACCATGCCCACCCGCTGAATCTCCGACCCAGAAGACTGGGGCCTAAGCCTGAAATATAGCTTACAGCTCTCCTTGAAACAAAAGAACTGCGAGCGATCTCCAGAAAAACGATCCGGGAGATTTACTTTCGGCTCCTTAACCCCTGAACTTGCCGCTGCTGCTGCGGGAGCTCTGCTAGCGGCCTGCGGGGTGTTCATTTTAATGGACATCTCATTAAATTGTCGAGTCAGGACCTGCACCTGATCGACCACCTGTTGCAAAGTATTTTGAGGGGTATGCTCCATATTCCCACAAAATTTCAACAGGAGTTAGGCTGCTGAATATGTTACGCACACCAGTGCTAACAGGAGTATACCGGTGTATGAACAGAGAGGGAAGCGAAGCAAACGAACTCACAGACAGTATAACATAACATACACAGGAGGTGATGGAATAACTAATAAACACAAAGTGAACGGAGAAGCCCAAAGGCTCAGGAATTGGGTGTCTCCCTAGTGTCAGGAATGCTCAGATAGAATAGAGTGGACAATGAAGCGATGTGTAGTGATTTAACATGTGGAGCACCTGAAATGATGTTGCTAAGAGCAACAGAAAAAACCCCAAAGGGTTACCAACGGGTGTGGGAATAAACTCCTTGGTCAGAGATAGAAATATAGACACAAGGAGAGTATCCACAATCCTAACCCCCACTTGCAGGGCACAGGTTCAGCTTACTGCCACTAAACTGACACCTGGACGCCCTGCACAGTGAGGGAGGATTAAGCAAGCAGGTCTGAGAGTACAGCCGCAAACCTGCTGGGTTCACAGAATAACAAAAGAACCCCAGCAGGTCAAACAACTGACTCCAGTCTTACTGCTAGGTCTGGATTGGCAGAATGAAGTACCGAATCCCAAGGCCTATTCGCAGTAAGCAACAAGTAAATACAAAGTCACACAGTACTAGCTAACTCTCTGGAACTGACTAACAAACAAAGATTCAGCAGCATTTGCCTAGCCTGAGAGGATGGTTTATATAGCAGGTGCTGTCCATGCCCCACTCAGACCTCACAGACTGTGAGCACAAAACCAGCGCCGGATTCCCTGCCGTGCACAGAGCCTGTAACCACTACACAGTAAAAACCCGGACCGGAGTATCAGCTGCGCTCAGGTTACTTCGCTAACACTTGCCTCCCGGTTGCCATGGCGACGTGGCAGCACAGAGCAGGAGATCCTAACAACCCCTTATACTGTGTACATCCCCCTCCTCACAGATTATTAATTCGTCCCCACTGGAATCCACCATCTCAGGTCCCTGTGTACTTTCTGGAGGCAATTGCTGCTGGTGAATGTCTCCACGGAGGAATTGATTATAATTCATTTTGATGAACATCATCTTCTCCACATTTTCTGGAAGTAACCTCGTACGCCGATTGCTGACAAGGTGAGCGTCTGCACTAAACACTCTTTCGGAGTACACACTGGAGGGAGGGCAACTTAGGTAGAATAAAGCCAGTTTGTGCAAGGGCCTCCAAATTGCCTCTTTTTCCTGCCAGCATACGTACGGACTGTCTGACGTGCCTACTTGGATGCGGTCACTCATATAATCCTCCACCATTCTTTCAATGGTGAGAGAATCATATGCAGTGACAGTAGACGACATGTCAGTAATCGTTGGCAGGTCCTTCAGTCCGGACCAGATGTCAGCACTCGCTCCAGACTGCCCTGCATCACCGCCAGCGGGTGGGCTCGGAATTATTAGCCTTTTCCTCGCTCCCCCAGTTGCGGGAGAATGTTAAAGAGGAGCTGTTGACGGGTCACGTTCCGCTTGACTTGACAATTTTCTCACCGGCAGGTCTTTGAACCTCTGCAGACTTGTGTCTGCCGGAAAGAGAGATCCAACGTAGGTTTTAAATCTAGGATCGAGCACGGTGGCCAAAATGTAGTGCTCTGATTTCAACAGATTGACCACCCGTGAATCCTGGTTAAGCGAATTTAGGGCTCCATCCACAACTCCCACATGCCTAGCGGAATCGCTCTGTTTTAGCTCCTCCTTCAATGTCTCCAGCTTCTTCTGCAAAAGCCTGATGAGGGGAATGACCTGACTCAGGCTGGCAGTGTCTGAACTGACTTCACGTGTGGCAAGTTCAAAGGGTTGCAGAACCTTGCACATTCTCCACTGCGCTTGAGTCAGGTGCATACCCCCTCCTTTGCCTATATCGTAGACAGATGTATAGGCTTGAATGGCCTTTTGCTGCTCCTCCATCCTCTGAAGCATATAGAGGGTTGAATTCCACCTCGTTACCACCTCTTGCTTCAGATGATGGCAGGGCAGGTTCAGGACTGTTTGCTGGTGCTCCTGTCTTCGGCACGCGGTGGCTGAATGCCGAAAGTGTCCCGCAATTCTTCGGGCCACCGACAGCATCTCTTGCATGCCCCTGTCGTTTCTTAAATAATTCTGCACCACCAAATTCAATGTATGTGCAAAACATGGGACGTGCTGGAATTTGCCCAGGTGTAATGCACGCACAATATTGCTGGCATTGTCCGATGTCACAAATCCCCAGGAGAGTCCAATTGGGGTAAGCCATTCTGCGATGATGTTCCTCAGTTTCCGTAAGAGGTCGTCAGCTGTGTGCCTCTTCTGGAAAGCGGTGATACAAAGCGTAGCCTGCCTAGGAACGAGTTGGCATTTGCGAGATGCTGCTACTGGTGCCGCTGCTGCTGTTCTTGCTGCAGGAGGCAATACATCTACCCAGTGGGCTGTCACAGTCATATAGTCCTGAGTCTGCCCTGCTCCACTTGTCCACATGTCCGTGGTTAAGTGGACATTGGGTACAACTGCATTTTTTAGGACACTGGTGACTCTTTTTCTGAGGTCTGTGTACATTTTCGGTATCGCCTGCCTAGAGAAATGGAACCTAGATGGTATTTGGTACCGGGGACACAGTACCTCAATCAAGTCTGTAGTTGCCTGTGAATTAACGGTGGATAACGGAACCCCGTTTCTCACCGCCCAGGCTGCCAAGGCCTGAGTTACCCGCTTTGCAGCAGGATGACTGCTGTGATATTTCATCTTCCTTGCAAAGGACTGTTGGACAGTCAATTGCTTACTGGAAGTAGTACAAGTGGTCTTCCGACTTCCCCTCTGGGATGGCGATCGACTCCCAGCAGCAACAACAGCAGCGCCAGCAGCAGCAGGAGGCGTTACACTCAAGGATGCATCGGAGGAATCCCAGGCAGGAGAGGACTCGTCAGACTTGACAGTGACATGGCCTGCAGGACTATTGGCTTTCCTGTGTAAGGAGGAAATTGACACTGAGGGAGTTGGTGGTGTGGTTTGCAGGAGCTTGGTTACAAGAGGAAGGGATTTAGTGGTCAGTGGACTGCTTCCGCTGTCATCCAAAGTTTTTGAACTTGTCACTGACTTATGATGAATGCGCTGCAGGTGACGTATAAGGGAGGATGTTCCGAGGTAGTTAACGTCCTTACCCCTACTTATTACAGCTTGACAAAGGCAACACACGGCTTGACACCTTTTGTCCGCATTTGTGTTAAAATAATTCCACACCGAAGAGCTGATTTTTTTTGTAATTTGACCAGGCATGTCAATGTCCATATTCGTCCCACGGACAACAGGTGTCTCCCCGGGTGCCTGACTTAAACAAACCACCTCACCATCAGAATCCTTCTTGTCAATTTCCTCCTCAGCGCCAGCAACACCCATATCCTCATCCTGGTGTACTTCAACAGTGACATCTTCAATTTGACTATAAGGAACTGGACTGCGGGTGCTCGTTCCAGCACTTGCAGGGGGCGTGCAAATGGTGGAAGGCGCCACCTCTTCCCGTCCAGTGTTGGGAAGGTGAGGCATCGCAGCCGACACAATTGGACTCTCCTTGGGGATTTGTGATTTAGAAGAATGCACATTTCTTTGCTGTGCTTTTGCCATCTTAAGTCTTTTCATTTTTCTAGCGAGAGGATGAGTGCTTCCATCCTCTTGTGAAGATGAACCACTAGCCATGAACATAGGCCAGGGCCTCAGCCGTTCCTTGCCACTCTGTGTTGTAAATGGCATATTGGCAAGTTTACGCTTCTCCTCAGACGCTTTTCATTTTGATTTTTGGGTCATTTTACTGAAATTTTGTGTTTTGGATTTTACATGCTCTCTACTATGACATTGGGCATCGGCCTTGGCAGACGACGTTGATGGCATTTCATCGTCTCGGCCATCACTAGTGGCAGCAGCTTCAGCACGAGGTGGAAGTGGATCTTGATCTTTCCCTATTTTACCGTCCACATTTTTGTTCTCCATTTTTTAATGTGTGGAATTATATGCCAGTATCAATAGCAATGACCTACTACTATATATACTGCGCACAACTGAAATGCACCACAGGTATGGATGGATAGGTTACTTGACGACACAGAGGTAGGTAGAGCAGTGGCCTACTGTACCGTACTGCTATATATTATATACTGGTGGACAGCAAACTGTGCAAAACTGAAATGCACCACAGGTATGGATGGATAGTATACTTGACGACACAGAGGTAGGTAGAGCAGTGGCCTACTGTACCGTACTGCTATATATTATATACTGGTGGTCAGCAAACTGTGCAAAACTGAAATGCACCACAGGTATGGTTGGATAGTATACTTGACGACACAGAGGTAGGTAGAGCAGTGGCCTACTGTACCGTACTGCTATATATTATATACTGGTGGTCAGCAAACTGTGCAAAACTGAAATGCACCACAGGTATGGATGGATAGTATACTTGACGACACAGAGGTAGGTAGAGCAGTGGCCTACTGTACCGTACTGCTATATATTATATACTGGTGGTCAGCAAACTGTGCAAAACTGAAATGCACCACAGGTATGGATGGATAGTATACTTGACGACACAGAGGTAGGTAGAGAAGTGGCCTACTGTACCCTACTGCTATATATTATATACTGGTGGTCAGCAAACTGTGCAAAACTGAAATGCACCACAGGTATGGATGGATAGTATACTTGACGACACAGAGGTAGGTACAGCAGTGGCCTACTGTACCGTACTGCTATATATTATATACTGGTGGTCAGCAAAATTATGCACTGTACTCCTACTATATACTACAATGCAGCACAGATATGGAGCGTTTTTCAGGCAGAGAACGTATAATACTGGTGGTCACTGGTCATCAAAACTCTGCACTGTACTCCTCCTATATAATACTGCTGGTCCCCAGTCCCCACAATAAAGCAGTGTGAGCACAGATATATGCAGCACACTGAGCACAGATATGGAGCGTTTTTCAGGCAGACAACGTATAATACTGGTGGTCACTGGTGAGCAAAACTCTGCACTGTACTCCTCCTATATAATACTGCTGGTCCCCAGTCCCCACAATAAAGCAGTGTGAGCACAGATATATGCAGCACACTGAGCACAGATATGGAGCGTTTTTCAGGCAGACAACGTATAATACTGGTGGTCACTGGTCAGCAAAACTCTGCACTGTACTCCTCCTATATAATACTGCTGGTCCCCAGTCCCCACAATAAAGCAGTGTGAGCACAGATATATGCAGCACACTGAGCACAGATATGGAGCGTTTTTCAGGCAGACAACGTATAATATTGGTGGTCACTGGTCAGCAAAACTCTGCACTGTACTCCTCCTATATAATACTGCTGGTCCCCAGTCCCCACAATAAAGCAGTGTGAGCACAGATATATGCAGCACACTGAGCACAGATATGGAGCGTTTTTCAGGCAGACAACGTATAATACTGGTGGTCACTGGTCAGCAAAACTCTGCACTGTACTCCTCCTATATAATACTGCTGGTCCCCAGTCCCCACAATAAAGCAGTGTGAGCACAGATATATGCAGCACACTGAGCACATATATGGAGCGTTTTTCAGGCAGACAACGTATAATACTGGTGGTCACTGGTCAGCAAAACTCTGCACTGTACTCCTCCTATATAATACTGCTGGTCCCCAGTCCCCACAATAAAGCAGTGTGAGCACAGATATATGCAGCACACTGAGCACAGATATGGAGCGTTTTTCAGGCAGACAACGTATAATACTGGTGGTCACTGGTCAGCAAAACTCTGCACTGTACTCCTCCTATATAATACTGCTGGTCCCCAGTCCCCACAATAAAGCAGTGTGAGCACAGATATATGCAGCACACTGAGCACAGATATGGAGCGTTTTTCAGGCAGACAACGTATAATACTGGTGGTCACTGTCAGCAAAACTCTGCACTGTACTCCTCCTATAATACTGCTGGTCCCCAGAATAAAGATATTTGCACTGCAGCCCCCTGAAACAAAGTGAGAGGACGCCAGCCACATCCTCTCACTATCATTTCCAATGCACGAGTGAAAAATGGCGGCGACGTGCGGCTCCTTATATAGAATCCGAATCTCGCGAGAATCCGACAGCGGGATGATGACGTTCGGGTGCGCTTGGGTTAACAGAGCAAGGCGGGAGGATCCGAGTATGCCTCGGACCCGTGTAAAAAGGGTGAAGTTCGGGGGGGTTCGGATTCCGAGGAACCGAACCCGCTCATCACTAGTAAAAACAATAAATAAATCATACTCACATACCCAGGGACCGGTGATCGGGGCTCCAGTGTGGGCTGCCGGTCACTGGGACTCCCTGTTGCTCCTGTGACCTCCTGTGCTGTAAAATGACGCTGCAAAGCAGCAGCTCACTTCACATTACAGCACCGAAGGTCACAGCAGCACGGAGCGCGACGACCAGCAGCCCTCAGGAGCTCCGATCCCCGGGTTTGGTGAGTATGAGCAGCAGTGGGAGGAAGTCATGGCATGCGCAGGGGAAGTCAGCGCGGCTGGGAGGGGGCGGTAGCAGCAGCGCATGCACAGCCATTGCACATAAGGCTGTGGAGTAGCAACGTAGGGACAGAGCTATCTCGCAAGCTCTGTCCCAGCATCTGATTACTGATACATCCATGCAATGTAATCAATAATCTCATTGCAGATTGGGTCGATTTTATCACCTCACATCCGCATCCTCAGATGCGGACTGTGATAAATCGGCCCCTTATCGTGCAATTTCCTTGGCTGTGTGCAGAAACCTGTTTCCATTTTTCACAAATTCCCCCAGATTAAATTGAACAAAAAATATTAGCACCCATATTGTACCGCACATTGGGGGTCATTCCAAGTTGTTCGCTCGTTATAGTTTTCTCGCAACGGAGCGATTAGTCGCTAATGCGCATGCACAATGTCCGCAGTGCGACTGCGCCAAGTAAATTTACTATGCAGTTAGGTATTTTACTCACGGCATTACGAGGTTTTTTCTTCGTTCTGGTGATCGTAATGTGATTGACAGGAAGTGGGTGTTTCTGGGCGGAAACTGGACGTTTTATGGGTGTGTGCGAAAAAACGCTACCGTTTCTGGGAAAAACGCGGGAGTTGCTGGAGAAACGAAGGAGTGTCTGGCCGAACGCTGGGAGTGTTTGTGACGTCAAACCAGGAACGAAACTGACTGAACTGATCGCAGTTGCCGAGTAAGTCTGGAGCTACTCAGAAACTGCTAAGAAGTGTCTATTCGCAATTTTGCTAATCTTTCGTTCGCAATTTTGATGAGCTAAGATTCACTCCCAGTAGGCGGCGGCTTAGTGTATGCAAAGCTGCTAAAAGCAGCTTGCGAGCGAACAACTCGGAATGAGGGCCAGTGTACACAATTTATATTTAGTTTGTCAAATTATTTCATGTTTAAATTCTCCCTTAAGATCTTTGCACTTGCAGAAGTTTTTGCACAGGAAATACGGCTGTAAAGTTTCTGTGTGACCTTTCTCCTCATGGATAGGTGCGTGCGTGGCAGAGTGTTAGAATCTTGCCCTGTGCCAAAGATGTGGGTTGAACTACCATCATCTGCAGTTTTTGTCCTTGTGTTGTGGTGCATGTCTGTGGGATTAGAACCCCTGGTTTACCTGCATGTGCTGACAGGGAGACTCCTCACACCTTTCTTAGAGAAAACATGTCAGCACCGAGTGCACATTCCAGGGGAGAACAGGCATGAGATGTAGCTGGAGTACTACAGCACTGTGAGCCCTCAGCTGATTGCTATGTCTGTGATTCTGGTTATTATTGCTCAGATACGGCTGCATTTTATTAAACATATCTGCGTCTTATGCAGAAATATTCTATTCACTATGCCAATGGAGTTGTGAGAGCTTACCAGTGACATGCGGTGTGGTGAGGTAGAGCCTTTCCTGTCATACTAATGTTTGCACCAGAGTTTTGACTATAGAAAGTATATGAAAAATACAAAGAATATATTATAAATATCTTCTTTTTATTATTCTAATGATTTTTATAGTCAAATTTCTGGAGTAAAAAGTCTATGGCAGGTGAGGCAGTGACTCACCTAGAAATAGATATTAGATGACTCACCTGCCTACCTTTTCCGCACATCTCTGATCAAATCGTACAAAATTTCCAGCAGTATATACTGCTATATATATAATGCCCACATGTATATACTACTGCACCTGTGTATAATGTCCACATGTATATACTGCTGCACCTATATATAATGCCCACATGTATATACTGCTGCATCTGTGTATAATGCCTACATGTATATACTGCTGCACCTGTGTATAATGCCATGTATATGCTACTGCACGGACGGACGGTAGTTTAGCCCTAGCCGCCACTCCCCAAGGGATGCCGCGGTCAGTCATATGACAGCCGGCATCCCAACCGACGGCATTTTGTATGTATTCTTCTTTAACAAGTGTAGGGTCAATGCTAGTACTGCTGCACTATCTTTTCTGATATCTATAATCAAAACTAGAATAGATACAAGTTTAGCATGCCCTTCATTTGAGTTACACATATCTTTCCATTCCAATTGTAAATTTAGCACCTACACTAGACAGATGTAGTGTTTTAGTTAATGATGATGACTGCCATATATTTGCTCTGGATGACTACATATGCTAGATGTGAGGTTGCATGTATCTTGAGATAAGTGAAACTCAAAGAAAGTAGGACTTTGGAAAGTACAGTGTACAGACATACTGTTAAACATCCTAGTGATATTTGGTGGACCCCCTTTATTCAAGTAAACCTTAGTTACCTCTTATACCAGTAAATAAAGACACGGAGACTTGATTTTGGCAGAAAAATTGATAGCTATTTATTTGACCCTAACCATAGCAAAACCTGTAATTGGAAAAAAGTTTGTTAAGATGCCGAATCAGCCGGCATAATGGTGGCAGAAAAAAGAACGGCTCTATTAAACTATTGGTAAACTTAAAATGGTAAACTGACCGAACCGTCCAGCACCCTATCAAAATCGGTAATAGGTGTCAACACAACCCCCACAGTGACTTCCCACCGCTCCTGGGTGCCCTGCCGCTGCCTCCCGGATGGGTGGTCGAGCGGCCATTAAGTCGATGGAGGTGAGTGCACCTAAACCATATAGCACTGAAACTTACTACCTATAAAAAACCATACAACTAACAAACTGCCGTTCTTTTCCGCCAAAAGCGAAGGACTCCATCCCAGAGTCCTCGCACCACTACCATAACCTACCCTACTCCTGCAACACTAGGAACAGATCCTCCAGGAAAAACATCATCCCCTCATTGGATAGATGTACACCATCAGGCCGAAAAAGGTGACTGTCTCGGAACCGAATCCTAGGGTGGCGAACCACTTTACCTCCGTGGGCCAAGACCCACTTCGCCACTGCCCTGTTCACCTTTTTCCTGGCCTCATCTATTACGCGTCCGTCCTCCACACCTCGCCAACTCAACCTTGGCACCATCAGGGAAAATACCAATACACAATTGGTCCATGCTGCGGCCCCCCTTGCCAGATCTTGTATCATGGCCCACCGTAACTCCAAGGAAGTCCTCTTCCCTAGGTCGTTGCCACCTAAATGGACAACCAGAACCTTGGGAACTCCATGCTTGCTGGCCTGACTGACTAGTCTACTCATCAGATCTTTCCACATCATTCCTCGCCAACCAAGCCATCTGATTCCCTGACCTCCAGGAAACCTCTGAGCCCTATCAGAGGCCAAAAACCTTGCTGCCCAAAAGACATACGAGTGGCCGACCACCCAAACGGGCAGGCCATCAGCGAAACAACCTGAAGAGGAGGAAAAAGGGGTAAAATTTGTTACTAGAATTCTACGCCATAACTTGTAATTGCGTTAACCTGAAGGATCTGCCAAAAAGAATTTTTTTTTATTGTTTCCAAATGTCGCAGCAGTCACGGCCTAGCCGATCTCACGAGCTTCTAGCTGATTTGAAGCAAAACATTAACACACGAAGGGAAAGGCAAAAGAAACAAAACAAAATTAAACAGGGGTGGGGGGTGGGTATAAAAAGGGGTAAAACATGAAGTAACTCAGCTGGAGGTGAAAGCATAAAAACCTGCTGAGGGACTTAGATTAGAACAGATCAGCCGAATTAATGATCAGTCCGTCAAGTCAGGCAAAAATCGCAAAATAACTCCAGACCCCCGCTGCCGGCTCACGCCAGCAGCGGCGAGTGGCTAATCCCTGAGTAGGATCACACACTGGTAAACAAACCAACGTACAACAAACATAACATATGCATAAACACAAGACCAACATGATCTTACTCTAACTTTTATAAGACAAACTACGCCTGAGCAAAATATCTCAGGCGACGGGGCGAATGTATCGCTTATAACAGGACGACTTCCATCGTCCCACCGCCTGGATTTGCGACCCCGAAAGACCCGCCGCCGCAGCTGCCGTCGCAGCCCCTATGCGGAAGGAGTGTGTACCGAAGTGGGAGGGGGAAAGGCCCAAGCTCGTCAGACAGCGACCCATCATCCACCGAAATTGAAACTTCGTTACTGGCAGCCCGTCATAGTGCAGCAACCACGACCCCCGACAATCGGGCCTTACTGCCTCATATTGCACTGTCAACCGCACTGGGCATATGCTCTCCTCAAGTGCCGAAACCAAGGTGACCCATCGGCCTCTCCCCACTTGGTCCGTCTTAGAGCGTCGCAATCTGCACAGCAAGGACCTCCCACTCACCACCACGTCCCCTACTAGCAAGCGCGAATCCGGTTGCTTAGAAGGCGCTACCAACTCCGATATCCTAAAGGCACCGTGGTAAGCCATGGAGAACGCCAATCTAAAAAGCAGCGATTCAAACATAGACGATGCGATGGCTCCGACCGCCCCAATGATGCCCGGCAGCAAGGCCGCATCAATGGGCCGCCTCCCGTCAGGCGGCGCAGGCGCAACGCGCGCCCATCCTTTCATCGCCCTAAGCAGAATCCCACTTTTCGTCACATCGGGAACGCCCTTAATTCTGCAGAAGAACGCAATGCCAGCCAAGTACCGGGAAACCACCGCTCTAGACCTGCCCGACACATAAAGCTGCCAAATAAAAGAAAGCATCATCCGAAGCCCGCTCTTACCTCGTTGCTTCCGTCCTCTAGCAAATTCTTCCCATTCGTTCCAGGCTTGGTCGTAAGCTTTAAGCGTGGATGGCGCGACCGATCGCAGTGCTAGACCTTCCAGTCTGGCCCGATGACCTGCCAGACATAACCGGGACAATGAAAACTCCGTTCGTCGGCCTCGGGAGCCAACAAGCAAAACCTATCCCATTGCCCTCGTGAAAGTGCGTCAGCGACCCCATTCTCCAGACCTGGCACGTGTTGCGCGCGAAACCACACGTTCTTGCGCAGGCAAGTCAACAGCAACTGCCCTAGCACCCTTAGCACCACTAGCGATTTCGCCCTCTGGTTGTTAATCGCGTGCACCACGCCGAGATTGTCGCATCTGAACAAGATGCTGCGATGAGCCAGCCGCTCGCCCCAGATTTCCAGCGCAACCATGATGGGGAAAAGTTCCAGGAGCAGAAGGTCCTTAGTCAAACCCGCTTGATGCCAGTCCGCCGGCCATGGTGCCGCGCACCAAGCTCCCTCCAGATAGCAGCCAAATCCGGAGGCTCCCGCCGCGTCGGTGAACAGCTGCAATCTAGTGCTGTCGACCGTTGGGGCCTGCCATATGCGCACGCCGTTGAAATCCTGCAGGAACGAGGCCCATACGGCCAGATCCCGTTTTGTCTCAGTGGACAAGCGGACAAAGTGGTGCGGTCTGGCACACCCCGCAGTCGCTCTTTCGAGCTTCCGGCAGAAAACCCTGCCCATCGGAATGACCCGACAAGCAAAGTTAAACATGCCCAGCAAGGATTGCGCCTGCCGCAGCTTAACCTTGCGCGAACCCATGAAACGGCCAATGGCGTCGCGCAGCTTAGCCACCTTGTACAGAGGCAGGCGACACGCGCCCTCCACCGTGTCAATCTCGATCCCTAAAAATGACAGGCAAGACACCGGCCCCTCCGTTTTGTCCTCGGCCACTGGTACTCCAAAGTGACAAAACAATGCTCGTATACTGAAAAGCAAGTCGCCGCATCGTGGCGAATTCGCCGGTCCCGTACAAAGGAAATCATCAAGGTAGTGGGCAACTCCCTGACCACCCTACGAAGATTCCACGCACCAATGCAGGAAGGTGCTGAAACGTTCGAAATACGAGCATGAAACGGAACATCCCATCGGCAAACATTTGTCAATGAAATAATCCGGTCCAATACGGAAACCCATAAAGCGGAATGAGTCCGGATGGAGGGGCAGCAACCTAAAAGCTGATTCCACATCGATCTTCGCCATAAGGGCCCCAGATCCGTAGCTGCGGACCAGGTTGAGCGCCTCGTCGAACGACTGATACACCACCGAGCAATGAGCCGGAGGTATAGCGTCGTTGACCGACGCCCCCGCTGGATATGAAAGATGCTGTATAAGTCGAAAAGAGCCAGGCGTCTTCTTGGGGACCACCCCCACCGGGGAGATGACTAGGTCCTTCACCGGGGGTGCTGAAAACGGCCCCTCCATCCTGCCCAGCCTGACCTCTTTATCGACCTTTTCCCGCAGCACCAAAGGCAAGGCTCGAGCAGACTGGAGGTTCCTCTGGGCCTGAACCGTAACCTCGCTCGCAACAGGCAAGCGGAAACCAAAACGAAAACCTAAATATAAAAACCTGGCATCTGCCCTATTCGGATACTAATGCAGCCATCTACCCATGGCATCTAGCTTAATTATCGTTGGCGCCCTGCGGAGCGTTCCCGCCGGGTGTCGCTCTTGGGTAAGATTGCTTAGCCCTGGGACCTTGCCGACTACTCTTGAAGCAGGATGAGGCTGGGTGGGAACCGCCGCAATGGAGGCAGGCGTGCCGGAATCGACACTGCTTGCCATATGAACACGTCGCGTTGTTAAACGCGAAACATATTCTTTTCGTTGCGGGCTGCCTCCCCGCCCGGACGGCCGACCTTCCTGGTTTGGCCGGCCCGCCGTCCGCGCCGGGCATATGGGCGGACGACCCCGCGCGGTGCCCGTCCGCCCCAGCGCTCCGGGGCTCCTTGCCCTGTTGCGAGGCCCTAGTGACCTTGAGCCAGACCTCCACGTCCTTGAACCCGAAGTCCATAACGTACAACCCGTCCTGCTTCTCCCGAAAATCCTCATCATATCTCCGCCATTCGGTACCCGACGACGTGCGTTGCATATCATGCACGAGATGCAGGTACCGAATGACGTTCATGTGCTCCTCTGGCCTGTCCTCAAGGTAACACGCCGCGAAAACCCAAAAACCCGCCAGCCAGTTATCGAAGGTCCGGAACGCCTCGGCCCCGATGCCCTTCTTAGCAGTAGCCGCCTTAAAATCCTTCTTAGCGTCTTTGGTTAAGACGAAAACATCTACAAAGTCCCCTCTCCTAATCCTCCTGCGGCAGCTGTCCCTAAGCCCCCGCATGACTGCAGTATATTCGCAGCGGACCACCCCGGGCAGATCGCGTCGCTTCTTGGCCCTGCGGGAGTCCTTGCTAAGCCTCCTTCGCCTCTTACGCCTCTCCTGCTGCCCCGCCGCCTTCTTTGCGTATCTAGTCGCCCTTTTCTTAGCCCTCGTCGTGCTACTGGCGTCGGACGCCGGCGATGAAAGGGAAGAGGAGGAAGAAGAGGAAGAAGAAGAAGAAGAGGAAGAGCTGCGCGAACACGAGCGCGTGCCCGAACCCGATCCTGACTGCCCCGCCTCACCTGAAGCCGTGGACTGGTCGGACCCGGATTCCTCGGGCGTGACACATGCGACATCCTCGTCCTCCGATTCCGATAGCTCCGTCTCCACTCGATCATCTGCGGGAAAAAGAGGGGGAGAGGACCCGGCCAACCGAAGTGTCCCGCGCCTAGCCCCTCTGGGGGCAGGCGTGCTTGGTGACCGACCTTGCTCTCCCTGCTCGGGCTGCCTATGTAGCTGCGCCGCTGCCGCTCCAAGCTCCCGACATGCACGCGCTATACGCTGGGCGGGTGACGTGCCGCGTGTCCCGGATCCGCCCGCCCCCTCCCCGGACCCGCTATCGAGCTCAGGGGCCGCGCCTAGCGGACCCAGCGCCGCCACGACCGTGGCCAGAGCCGACGCCAGTGCGTCAGAAGGGTCAGTGCCGCTCCGAGCCGCCGCGTCGTCGCCTGAGGGATGCCCGGCCGGAGGCGGCCCGCGCCGAGCCGCCCGGCCCGCAGGCATGACCCCTGCAGACTCCGCTGCTCTGCTGCCATGTCGGCCCGGGGGAGGGGTGCCCAAACCCCCGGGCCCACGCGACCCGGGATCCTGCGCGGAACCGCGCCGCCCCCAGGCCCCCAGTGACCAAGCCTGCCATCTGTCCTTCCCCGTCGCGGGAGCCCACCCCCCGCCGAACGGAACCCGCTCCGCCGGCAGAGTCGGCCCCGCGTCGGGGGGAAGTCCCCGCACGCCTCCTTGTGCTCCCCGCACTACCGTCTCCTGCCCCCGCAATACCTGGTTGATCCCTGCCAGGCCCCCTCCTCTCCCGCTCTACCCCGGATTCCGGTTGTAGGGGAGAGGACTGGGGAGACATGGAGGGCCGCGGCGTCACTGCGCGCACACGTGCGCGAGCGACGCTGCCGGAGCCGCGCGCGGGCACGCGGCCCGCCGCTCCCCGCCTGGGCGCCCTCAGCTGAGGTCTCCGCGCCCCCGTCTGGCGACGCCGCTCGAGGCCTAGTGACCGGCCTCGCTCGGCTCGCCCCGCACGCCCGCCCGTGACTCCCCCCCCGCCTGGGGCCTCTACCCGGGCCCGGCAAGGGGCTCGCGACGGGAACCGAGCGAGGCGAGGAGGACGGGCGCGCCTGCGCGTGCCCACGAGCGCTAGATGGAGCCACGTCCCGGGCCAGGCCCGGAGGCGCGGGCTGCTGCCCGCCCACCTCCGGGAGGCCTGTCTGCCTAGCCGCCCTTGAGCGCCGGCCGCGCCCGCTTGCTGAGGCCGGCCCGGCCTCGTCGGACACGATGGCCTGTACCCTGCGCCCCGGACCCCCGGAACCCGTAAAGGCCCCAGTGGACGGGACGCCTTACTCGGGGGAAACTACATCGTCCCCTGGACCAGCCCCACTGCCGGAAGCGCGGTAACGGGCTGGGGTCCCCGATCCTGCAGCAGACCTACGAGGGCGGCCAGAAGACATAGCTGGTATGCTTTGAATTAAATTGAAGGTAAATTTGAAAAAGGGGTAAAAATATCTGCACAGCAGCACTCACCCCAAGGCAAATCACTAGCAAAGAGACCCAAAATGGCCACTTCTGGCCTATATATATCCTAACCCTCCCCTTTTCCTAAGGGCTGTACTTCCTCACAGCTAGGTCCACCCCTCACAGGATGTTTAACTCATTCCTTTCCTATGTAGTCAATTCTCTCTCCATATTTGCACACGCATAATTGGGAATCTTTTAAACCTCCCCCTGACTTTAACTAATGAATCCATGTGTTGGTCTGACAGGGAAGAGTGAAGAAAAACCAATAGAAATAAAATAAAAAATAAAAAAAAACGTTTGACTATGCTTAACCATTTTCACCAGCTATGTTTAACCTATCTTCTACAATGGAAGATTCATATGTGCAAAATGGTATAGATAAGTTTGAGTTATATCTTAAATATTTTGGTAGTTATTTTTTCCATCGTAAATGGCAACGTTTCACAGTTTGATTTAAGAAAAGAAAAAAAAAAGTTGTTGAAATGCTTTTTAAAGAAAATAATAATTTATAAATATTATTGTAATAGTATTTAAAAAAATGCAAATGGCAACTCTTGATACCTGCATTATTAATGGTGCCTTTAATATAACTGGGGTCTTCAAAATACTGAAATTTGGTATTGAATTTCAATCTGGTTCAAAATTTTTGTGCAGCTCCAGCTGTGACCTTCTGCTGGATAAATCATGGCTGGCTGCCAGCTGAACGCCTTGGACTCTTAAGCTAAGTGCACACTATAAAGTTATTGGCCTGATTTGCCAATAATTCGGATAACAACCAAAGTTATTGTATAGTTTGTACAAACGATCGTTTTGGCAAAAATTCTGAAAATTCTTGCCCACACACACGATCGATCACCCCAAACAAAAGATCTCGGCCACAATCCCCCGATATCAGATATCGAGCAGTATTGCCCATATTCCCTATGTTGTCCTGTCACTATGTCATCCTCCTTGTGGGCGGACATATGCAAACGCAGTGTGATGTGGAAGAAAGTTCGTTGCTCTAAAAAAAAAATTTGAGTGTGTAGCTCAGATATTAGTGCCTACAATTTCCCGAAAAATCGTCCGATTGTCGGGCCGACCCAAAAAAATCTGCCAGTGTGTACCTAGCTTTAAACAAGCAAAACACAGAATGACGTATGCAAAGATCAGACCAAAGGGTTGAGCGATGTTAATGAATGATTTACTGTACTGGTGCCTCCTTACGCTGAACATTTGAAAATCAAATAATTGTGAACTAGTTTTTATTTCTTTGCCATTTTCAGAGGTGAATGATTATGGTTGATCCACTTACACTGAACAATTAAACATCTTAGTGATATTTGGTGGACCCCTTTCTTTGAAAGTAAAGCATTCATAACCTAGAACCAGAAATAACGACACTGAGACTTGAATTTTGGCAGAAAATTGCTAGCTATTTATTTGTCCCTATCCATTAGGAAACCTGTAATAAAGAAATTAATTTAATATGCCGCTCCAGCCGGCATATGGTGGCGGCCCAAAAGAACGGCTCAATTAACCTAAATTAACCTTAAATAACTAACCCTATAAATTTACTAAAACTTACCATAAACCGGTAATAGGTGACAACTCAACCCCCACAGTGACTACCCACCGCTCCTGGGTGCCCTGCCGCTGCCTTCCCGGACGGGTGGTCAAGCGGCCATAAGTCGATGGAGGTGAGTGCACCTAAACCACAACAAACTGTAAAACACTACAGTTTTCCCTACAATACAAAACTGCCGTTCTTTTCCGCCAATAAATAGCCAACGAAAACAGCCAACAACTTAACGCCAAAGCACCACATGCCAAAATTTCCTACTACCAGGGCGGGAGGGTGGGAAGCAAATCACCAAGAGAACTAAGATGGCCTCACCTTCCCTATATATATCAAACCCTCCCCCTAAAGAAGGCTGTACTTTCCTCACAGCTAGGTCCACCCCTCCCCAGATGTTTAACTCTTTCCTCTCCTATACAGTCAATACTCTCTCCTAAACATCTTAGTGATATTTGGTGGACCCCTTTCTTTGAAAGTAAAGCATTCATAACCTAGAACCAGAAATAACGACACTGAGACTTGAATTTTGGCAGAAAATTGCTAGCTATTTATTTGTCCCTATCCATTAGGAAACCTGTAATAAAGAAATTAATTTAATATGCCGCTCCAGCCGGCATATGGTGGCGGCCCAAAAGAACGGCTCAATTAACCTAAATTAACCTTAAATAACTAACCCTATAAATTTACTAAAACTTACCATAAACCGGTAATAGGTGACAACTCAACCCCCACAGTGACTACCCACCGCTCCTGGGTGCCCTGCCGCTGCCTTCCCGGACGGGTGGTCAAGCGGCCATAAGTCGATGGAGGTGAGTGCACCTAAACCACAACAAACTGTAAAACACTACAGTTTTCCCTACAATACAAAACTGCCGTTCTTTTCCGCCAACAGCGAAAGACTCATCCCCACAGTCTTTCGCACCGCCACCATAACCTACCCTAACTCCTGCAAAGCGAAACCTAGATCCTCCAGAAAAAACATCATCCCCTCATTGGATAGATGTACTCCATCGCGCCGGAAAAGGTGGCTGTCTCTGAACCGTATCCTCGGGTGGCGAACCACCCTCCCTCCGTGGGACAGCACCCACTTTGCCACCGCTCCGTTCACCTTTTTCCGGGCCTCGTCAATCTGGCGTCCATCCGCCACACCCCTCCAACACAATCTTGGCACCATCATTGAAAAAACCAACACACAATTGGTCCATGCCGCGGTCATACTTGCCAGATCATGTATCATGGCCCACCGCAGATCCAAGGATGTCCTCTTCCCCAGGTCGTTGCCACCTAGATGGACAACCAAAACCCTAGGGACTCCATGCTTGCTGGCCTGACTCACTAACCTACTCCTCAGCTCACCCCACATCATTCCTCGCCAGCCAAGCCATCTGACACCCTGTACTCCAAGCAATGCCTGAGACCCTTCCGAGGTCACAAACCTGGCCGCCCAGTAAATGTAAGAGTGTCCAACCACCCAGATGGTCAAATAGTCGTCAAACCATCCTGAAGGGAAAAAGAGGGGTAGAATTGATTACTAAGAGGCTTATTAATTGTTTATACTGAAGGATCTGCCAAAAAGAAAAACTTTAGATCTCGCTATTGCAGCAGTCACGGCCTAGCCGACTGCACCATGTTTCGTTGCCAATTTAAAGCTCAATTAAAGACACAAAGGGGGAAGATCAAATAAAACAAACGAAATAAAAACAGGGAGGGGGGGGGGGTATAAAATGGGAAACACATGTAATAACTCAGCTGGAGGTGAAAGCGTAAAGACCTGCTGAGGGACTCTGATTAGACCAGATTAGCCGAATTGTAGATTAGAATTCAGTCCGTCAAGTCAGGCAAAAAATCGCAAAATAACTCCAGACTCCCGCTGCCGACTCATGTCAGCAACGGCGAGTAGCTAATCCCTGAGTAGGATAAAAAGGGGGAAAAACACTAACAAACTCACAACACGATAAAATCACAGAACTGTAACATCATAATACATTGCAATTAAACCAAAGCACCAAGCGCAAACCGACCTCTCATGTGACAGGGCGAATATATCGTCTGTAACTTGACGACTTCCATCGCCCCACCGCCTGGATTTCAGTTCTGGAAAAACCCGCCGCAGCAGCCGACGTCGCCGCGCCTATCCGAAAGGAATGGGTACCGAAAGCAGCGGGTGAGAGGCCCAAACCCGCCAAACAACGACCCAGCATCCAACGGAACTGGTATTTCGTGACTGGCAGCCCGTCATAATGCAATAGCCATGACCCCTCCTTAACGGGTCGCACCACCACATATTGCATTGCCAGACCCACTGGGCAAACGCTTTCTTCTAGCGCTGGTACCATAGTGACCCAGCGCCCTCTCCCCACTTGATCCGTCTTGGAGCGCCGCAATCTGCACAGCAAGGACCTCTCACCCACTACCACGTCTCCGACCAGCATGCGCGAATCTGCTCTCTTGGAAGGCGCTACCAACTCCGAAACCCTAAAAGCCCCGTGGTAAGCCATTGAGAACGCCAAACTGAACAACAGCGTCTCAAACCTGGACGACGCGACTCGCCCCACCGCCGCGATGACGGCCGGCAACAAGGCCGCATCGATAGGCCGCCTCCTATCTGGTGGCGTCGGCGCAACTCGCGCCCACCCTTTCATTGCCTTCCGCAGAACCTCGCTTTTTGTTATATCAGGGACGCCTCGCAGCTTGCAGAAAAATGAGACGCCAGCCAAGTACCGTGATACCACCGCTCGTGACCTACCAGAAACGTAAAGCTGCCAAATAAAAGAAAGCATCAGCCGATGCTTGCTCTTACCTTGATGCTGATGACCCTGGACAAACTCCTCCCACTCACTCCAAGCTTGTCCGTAAGCCTTGAGCGTGGCTGGCGCGACTGACCGCAACGCTAGACCCTCCAGTCCGGCCCGATCACCTGCCAAACATAACCGGGACAGTGAAAACCTTGTTCCTCGGCCTCGGGTGCCAAAACCCAAAATCTCTCCCACTGTCCACGCGACAACGCGTCTGCGATTCCGTTCTCCAAGCACAATAGGTTCCTACGCAAACACGTCAAAAGCAATTGCCCAAGCACCCGCAGAACCACTAGCGATTTCGCCCTCTGGTTGTTAATCGCATGCACCACGCCCAGATTATCGCACCTAAACACTATGCTGCGGTTAGCCAACCGATCGCCCCAAACTTCCAACGCTACCATAATGGGAAAAAGCTCCGCAGCACCAGATCTCTTGTAAGACCCTCGCTATGCCAGTTTTTCGGCCAAGATGCCGCACACCACGATCCCTCCAAAAAACAACCGAATCCAGAGGCACCTGCAGCATCGGTAAACAGTTGCAAACGCTCGCTGTCTACGGCTGGCGCTTGCCATATGCTCACCCCGTTGAAATCCTCCAGGAACGAAGCCCAGACGGCTAGATCCCTTTTTAATTCAGAGGACAATCGAACGAAATGATGAGGTCTGGCACACCCCGCCGTTGCCCTTTCGAGCTTCCGGCAAAAAACCCTGCCCATCGGCATTACCCGACAAGCAAAGTTCAGCATGCCCAGCAAGGACTGCGCCTGTCGCAGCGTGACTTTACGCGAGCCGTTGAACCGGCAAATGGTTTCGCGGAGCTTCGACACTTTGTCCTGGGGCAGGCGACACTCTCCCGCCACGGTGTCAATTTCAATCCCCAAAAATGATAGGCAGGAGTCCGGACCCTCCGTTTTGTCCCTGGCTACAGGAACACCGAAGTGGTAAAAGAGAGCCCGGGTGCTAAACAGCAAGTCGGCGCACCTTGTGTCATTAGCCGGACCCGCACATAGGAAATCATCGAGGTAATGTGCAACCCCGTGACCGCCTGACGCAGACTCCACGCACCAATGAAGAAAAGTGCTAAAGCGCTCGAAAAATGAGCATGAAAAGGAACATCCCATCGGCAGACATTTGTCGATGAAATACTCCGCCCCAATCCGGAAACCCATAAAACGGAATGAGTCCGGATGCAATGGCAGTAATCTAAAGGCTGACTCAACATCAATCTTAGCCATGAGGGCCCCGCTCCCGTAGCTGCGGACCATCTCTAGCGCCTAGTCACATGACTGATACACCACCGAGCAATAAGCCGGTGGTATTGCGTCGTTGACCGATGCCCCTGGCGGGTAAGAAAGATGCTGGATGAGCCGAAAAGCGCCTGGAGTCTTTTTCGGTACCACCCCGACCGGGGAGATGACCAAGTCATCCACCGGGGGTGACCTAAACGGCCCCTCCATCCTGCCCAACCTGACCTCCTTATCCACTTTCTCCCGTAGCACAGTCGGCAAAGCTCGGGCAGACTGGAGGTTCCTCTGTGCGCGCACTGACACTTCGCTTGCAACAGGCAAGCGAAAACCAATCTTAAAACCGTCTAACAAAAATTTTGCATCCCTTTTATTTGGATACAGATCCAACCACTTGCCCATCGTTTCCAACTTAACCGGCGTTGGGGCTCTGCTGAGCGGTCCCGCTCGCGGCCTGCTTCGGGTATGCCTGTTTTCCCCGATTTCCCTGTCGCCCCCCTTTGAAACAAGAGGAGGCTGGGTGGGCTCCTCCACACTGCTGGCAGGAGTGACGAAAACGACACTGCTTGCCAAAGGAACATGCTCCGCTGTAAAAAGCGAAGCATTTCCCTCGAGGGGCAGACCGCCCGCCCACGCGAACGGCCAATCCGCCTGTCCTGGCAAATCCCCCGTCCGCGCCCGCCCCCTGGGCTGATGACCCCGCGCGACGCCCATTTGCACCCTGTTTCTGGGGCTCCTCCTCCTGCTGGGATGCCCGGGTCACTTTGAGCCAGACCTCCACGTCCTTGAACCCAAAGTCCATGACCCGTAGCCCGTCCTGTTTCTCCCGAAACTCTTGGTCATATCGCCGCCATTCCGAGCCCGAGGATGTGCGCTGCATGTCGTGCACGAGATGCAGGTACCGGATAATATTCATGTGCTCTTCCGGCCTATCCTCCAAATAGCATGCCGCAAACACCCAGAAACCGGCCAGCCAATTATCAAAAGACCGGAAAACCTCTGTCCCCATGCCCTTCTTAGCGGCCGCCGCTTTGTAATCCTTCTTCATGGCCTTAGTCAAGACGAATAAGTCCACGAAATCACCCCTGCGTATCTTCTTGCGGCAGCTGTCTCGCAGCCCCCGCATAACTGCGGTGTACTCGCAGCGCACTACCC
Source organism: Pseudophryne corroboree (assembly GCF_028390025.1). Lineage (NCBI taxonomy): Eukaryota > Metazoa > Chordata > Amphibia > Anura > Myobatrachidae > Pseudophryne > Pseudophryne corroboree. Next base: position 186,866,282 of record NC_086447.1, read on the forward strand.
CAGGCAGATCGCGCCGCTTCTTAGCCCTACGCTCCTCCTCACTAACTCGCTTGCGCCGCTTACGCCTCTTCTGCTGTTTTGCCGCCCGCTTGGCAAATTTTTCGGCCTCTTTCCTTGCCCTAGAGGTACTGTCTGCGTCGGACGCTTGCGACGCCAAAGAAGAGGAAGAGGAGGAAGACGAAGAGCTATGCGAACTCGAGCTCGTGGAGGAAATTGATATAGACTGTACCAACTCACCGGATGCCATCGACCTCTCCGACCCGGAGTCTTCGTTTCCTTCAGCCCAATCATCGTCCGCCATGATATCCACCACATCCTCTTCATCTCGGCCCTCTGTGGAAGACAAAGCAGAAGAGGGCCCGGCCTGTGCTAGCGGCGCACGCCGTGCCCCCCGTGTGGCATGCGCAGTGAGCGCGCGCCCCTGCTGCTCCCGGTCCGACCTTAGCTCCAGCTCCGCAGCAGCTGCCCCCAGCTCTCGGCAGGCTCGTGCCACCCGCTGCGCCGCTGATGCCCTCCGTTTGCTAGACCCCCTGCCCCCTGCAGACTGTCCGAAATCCGCCATCGCCCTAGGGGAGGCCACTGTAGCTAACGGCCCCAGAGCCTCCACCACCGTGGCCAGCGCCGACGCTATGGCCCCAGGAGGATCACGTTTGGCGCGACCCCCGTCACCGCCGCCCGAAGGGCGACCGATCCTTGGTTGGGCGCGAGCCCGCGCCCGCCGACCGGCCGATGCGGCCCGGGGACCCTGCCCCTCCTGCTCCGACATGAAAGCAAGTGCCCCCCGGCCGGACCAATCGCTCTCTACTTCTGATCCTTCGCCTTCCCTCCCCAACGAAGCAGAAGAATCCCCCGGTCCTGGTGAGGACCCGCTGTCGTGCGCAGCGGCCCGTGCCGCGGCCCTGCGGCCGCTGACCCATTCCCTGTCTCCCCTCCACCCGCGGGACCCGCTACGTCCCGCCTCTGTAGTGTTGGTGCGGGTAGTCACAGGGACCCGCTGCGCACCCGCGCGTGCTCCCCCGCGCGTCACATGACCTGTGGAGTGCGAACGCGCTTGCTGTTCCCGGCCACCCCTTGCTGACGTGGCCCCATCTCCTGATGTGCCCCTTATGCGCCCAGCGCTGCCTACCCGAGGCACGCGCTGCACCCCCCTTATTTGACCTCTCCCCCTGCCGGATTCCGGCATCAGGGGAGTGGAAATGGGTGACTGGAGTGCTGGCGGCGCCGCTGCGCGCACACGTGCGCGGCCGGCGCCGTCCGGAGCGAGCGTGGGCGCGCGCGCACTCCGTGCGCGCGTCCCACCTCCTCCCGCCATCGGGCTCCCGTACTGCTCCTCCTCCCCGGCCGCCGCGCGAGGCTCCTGCACCGGCTCCGCGCGGCGATCGTCAGCTCCCCCTCTCATCCTCTCCTCCCGCCCGGCACTAGCATCTGGCCGTGTCGAGGAAGGAGGGCTAGGGCCTGCAGCCACCGGGCGCCCCCCGCGGCGCGCACGCGCGCGCCCGCGGGCGCCCGACATGATCCCGGGCTCGGCGGCTCCCGGAGGGGACGGCCGCCGCCCGTCGATCCTCGAGCGGCTTGAAGGGACCCCTGGTCCCCCACGCCGCCCTCGCCCGGCCGATGTGCCCGACCCGGCTGCCGGCGGTGAGCCCGCCCGGGCCCTGCTTGCAGTGCTCGCGGCCGTGTTCGTTGAGGCCCTAGGGGACGGAGCCCCGTCCTCCATGTTACCCACTGCAGTCTCAGGGCCCCCTCGGCCGTCTGACCCACGGTACCGAGCCGGGGCCCTTAGCACACGCTGGGGGCGAGCAGACATATCAGCAGGTAGTAATAGGAGGGGAGGAGGAGTATAATACTGAGGTAGGGGTTATTCTGTTATCTGCTTGCACTGAATGTGAAACGAAAAATGTCTGCAATGCAGCACTCACCTAAAAGCAAATCACCAAGAGAACTAAGATGGCCTCACCTTCCCTATATATATCAAACCCTCCCCCTAAAGAAGGCTGTACTTTCCTCACAGCTAGGTCCACCCCTCCCCAGATGTTTAACTCTTTCCTCTCCTATACAGTCAATACTCTCTCCAATCGTTGAGAACCATCCTCGGACAGTTTGAAATGATTATCATTCAGAATATGGCCAGCTGTATATACAAAATGCTTCTTTGCGTGTGTCCCAAGGTAGTGGGTAGTTACATAGGCCAAATGGAGGATGTCATTAAAGTGGTTTTAAGATTGTGGGAGCATGGATTGGGTGAGTAAAGGACGTGGCACATTTTGGGCCTGATTTAGAGATGGATGCTGGTCATGCAGCAGCTGTGTCTTTGGACGAAGCTGCTGTGCGAAATTATGCTGATGCTGCATGAGGGGTCTATTGCAACCTTTTTACCTGTGATTTTCCTACTGCGCATGTCTTGTGCGAAACGCCATTTCCCTTGTGATTTGTGCAGCGTTGCTGCCACCATTGCAGGACTCTGGAGGGATAAGAATTCAAATAGGTGCAGGCTGTACAGTGTGTGCCCCCCTGGACCCATGTACACTGCATACTTTGCAGCCATTATAGATACGCCACTGTCTGCGTGTTCACACTGCCAGGGAAAGTTAAGCTACTTCCAAAGATGCAGCTTCTCTGGCCCTGGCACTCCCAGAAAATGGGGATGACACCCCACTGTTTTCTGAAATGCTGGACAGTGCCGCCCATTCCCTGCCCCAAACGGCCGCAGAATGTCAATCATGCTGTATCTTGGGGGGGAGTGCGACCGTCATAGCAGATACAGATCTGAGTACGGATCAACGGGTTGGTATTGGGAAACCAGCGTTTGGGATCCCGGAGGTCACCATACCGACCCTGGAATCTCGGTCTCCAGAATGCCGTGGGAGGGGGTGAGCACAACGAAGCCCCTTGCCGGCTTGGTGGCTCGCTGCACTCACCACAGGTTCTATTCCCACTCTATGGGTGTTGTGGACTCCTACGAGTAGGTCCCTATTAGTTGTCATGCCGACTGTCGGGCTGTCCAACGCTCGGGATTCTGGCATAGGTATAGTGACCGCTGTTCTCCCAACCGCCAGTCACATGACTACACCCCCAGATCAGCAACCATTAAAGATGTACGCAAACCAACGGGTTTGCGCACATCTCTGAATTAGGCTCTTTGTCTGAATTTCCAAATGGGAAAGTTGTCAGGTATGCATCTAGCATCAATAAAACTTACTTGGCCTCTTCTAGAACAGCGGGGTCTGTAATACTGATGAGCTTATATAGCATATGTAGGTTGTTTCGTCACTAAATACAAGTGCTCATGAAATCTTGGTCCATCTAGCATTTGCCTGCAGCTGCTCTCCTCAGATGCAGCGTGAGGAGATTACCTGGCAGGGAAAGTTTCATGCGATTGCAGGTTGGCAAATCATTGTGAGAGCTGCAGCGGATTTCCAGAGCGCTGTATAATTGCTCTGTGATACAGATCAACGCGGAGAAGCTTGTGTTGCATATACCAGCAACCAGCTTGTAATTAAACAAATGGAGGTTGAGAAACCTGACTCTTGCCAGCAAATAGAAGGTGATTAACCACAGACTATTCCTACTACTGAACTCCCATTACTCGTTGCCGATGGAAATGACTAATCTCTTCTAGAATGGCTCTGAATGGGTTACTGTGAGCATATTCATGGTATCCATCTGAACTGGTCCCTGTAAGTATAGATTATGTTCTATCCAGTAAAGACTCTTATCCACTATGCTTTATTACCGTCAGCATATTATGTTTTGTATCACAGTAATACTTACAAATATGTCACCTGTATTTAACATAATTTACCTCTCTGGTGAGGTCCCATGGTGTTCCCTAGCACAGTGGTGCCCTCCACTTTGTTGCGGGCAGTCTATCGGTGTCAGTAACGGCCCGCTGTATAATTTGCATGCACAAGGGTTTTGCTGTGTTCCAATTGTCGCAATGGGAACAGTGTAAGGCATGGGTATTCAACATGTGGCCCTCCAGCTGTTGTGGAAATACACATCCCAACCAGTGGTTCTGAGGTTGGGGTGGGGGGATGCGGGTACTCTTTGCCTGGGTCTGTTGGAGGGGTCCTGGGTCCCGCTGTCCCCCTTCTCACTTTGTAGACACCGCCGGCACTTGGGGCAGAGAGAGAGAGAAGTGACTGCTGCTGCAGCAGACTCTCTCTCCAGCCCAGCACACACGCTGCTGTGCTGTCAGGCGGTACACCGCCATTCGTTTAATCAGAGTGGCTGCATACAGACGCGTGGATGCATTTGGCTCTGAATTGCCTCCAAAGTGCATTGTTGTACAATGGGCCTGATTCAGACCTGACCGCTGCTGTGCGTTTCGCACAGTGGGCAATTAGGTCATAACTGCGCATGAGAATGCACCACAATGCGCACGCGTGTCGGCAATCAACAACGGGCATCGCCGGTCAGTGACAGGATCCTGCGAAAATTTCATTTGCACAGGCGTTCGCAAGGTGATTGACAGGAGGCAGCCGTTTGTGGGTGGTAACTGACCATTTGCTGGGAATGTCCGAAAAAACGCAGAGATGCCCAAGGAGTGTGTGTGATGTCATCTCTGGCCCTGATCAGCCTGTTCTCATCACACTGTAGAAGTAAGTACTGGGCTGCGCAGAGACTGCACACAGTGGATTTTTGCAGCTCTGTGTACACATGGGAACGCCCACTTCCACGGCAAATTTACACTCCCCCTGTGGTGGCGACTATCTAAACGCAGGACAGCAAAGTTAGCAGCCCAGCAATCAGGTCTGACTCACCCCCAATACACAGTACACCGAAGTAAAGTATGTTGTGTTCACAAATGCACCCAGAAAAGAAGGACATTTACATGGCATATGCCTGTGTCAGGTGGCTTATCATATACTGTATTTGCAAATGTGTGTAACTACACTTCTACATGTTATTTACATATGTAACTGGTTTACGGTAGTGTGCAAGTGATAACTTTTGTGTATTTTTATTGTCTAGTTCAGTGGTTTTCAAACTAGGTCCTCAGGACCCCATACAGTTCACGTTTTCCAGGTCACCCGGCAGGCATCGACGGATACAGACAGGGGCGAAAAGGGCGAACGCACCCCCTACACTTACTGGGCCGAGATAAATGACCGGGTCCGGTTACCGCGACGATCAGCTGCGGGATGCGGCAGCACTAACATAGCCCGCCGCCGCTGAGAGTCTGACTGAGGCTGAGTCCGGTTACCACGACGATCAGCTGCGGGCTGCGGCAGCACTAACACTGTCCGACGCCGAAGGGGGGCGGAGCCCGGAGCAAGCAGTGTGTTATTCACTGTCTTCTCTGCCGCGCCCGGCTCCCCTCCCCTGTCCCAGCAGCTCCGGCTCCTCCTCCTCAGTGATATGATGCCTCTGCGTAATGACAAATACGGTTTTGCGCAATAGGCATTTGTGGACGCCAAGAAAACGTTTCATTCAGGGGCAGGCCGGCGCCATTTTTACAGCAGCGGAGGAGCGGGCACGGACATGGAGAGAGGAGTTACAGCTTGTAATTGCCTCACTGAATGATTGATTCATTGTGTATGTAGGTAAGCTCTCTAGATCTGCTGTAAGGAGAGAGAATTGACAGCATAGGAAAGGAATGAGTTAAACATCTTGTGAGGGGTGGACCTAGCTGGAAGGAAAGTACAGCCCTTGGGAAAAGGGGAGGGTTAGTATATATAGGGAAGTATAGGCCATTTTGTCTCTCTCTGGTTGGGGAAATTGCCTTCCCGCCCTCCCGCCCTGTTGGTAGAGGTTCTGGCACGGAGTGCCTTGGCATTGAATTGTTGGCTGGTTTTATCGTTGGCTATTTATTGGCGGAAAAGAACGGCAGTTTGTAGTTGTATGGTAAGCTGTAGTGATTTACAGTTTGATTTGGTTTAGGTGCACTCACCTCCATCGACTTATTGGCCGCTCGACCACCCTGACCGGGAGGCAGCGGAATGGGCACCCATCAGGGTGGGAAGTCACTGTGGGGATTGAGCTAGCACCTATTACAGTTTTGATAGTTTGTAGTTAAATTAGGATGGTTTTTATTTTAGCATTTTAAGGTTAGCGTCAGTTTAATAGAGCCGTTCTTTTTTCTGCCACCATATGCCGGCTGAATCGGCATCTTAACAAAGTTTTCATTTACAGGTTTGCTATGGTTAGGGTCAAATAAATAGCTAGCAATTTTTCTGCCAAATTCAAGTCTCCGTGTCTTTATTTCTTGGTATTAGAGGTAACGAATGCTTTACTTAGAATGAAGGGGTCCACCAAATGTCACTAGGATGTTTAGTCTCATTGCTCCCTCTCTAGTGCAAATTTTGTGCTCCATAAAACTTTGGTAATCCACAATCAGAGCACTGCTGTTTACTTGCATGTCTGAAATTGTACTGTGTGTGCAGCAATGGTCTCTGTGTGAGGCTGCAGTTACATGATCACTTTGGGGTCTTTCCACTTTGTGGGGTATTCAGCTAGGAGCAGGCTCATAGAGCTGTAATTGCCTTACTGTGTGTGTTTTGGGAAGGGGAGCTGAGGGAGGATGTGCTCATCCACACCAAAATCCCACTCCGCCTCCTCCGCACCATGCCAACCACAGCCTCCTTATCCACCACACTGCAGACCACAGCATCCTGAGCACCGCCGCTGCTAAATATGTAATCTTACCCTGTTGCCTTTCTCTCTCCCTAGTCCCTACTGTATGCCCTTGCTGTCCCTCTCTCTGTCACTCTACCTGTCCCTATGTCCCTGCTGTCACTTTCCCTGTCCCTCTGTCACTCTCCCTGTCCCTATGTCCCTGCTGTCACTTTCCCTGTCACTCTGTCACTATCCCTATGTCCCTGCTGTCACTCTCCCTGAATTTTGTCTCATTCCATGTGGCATAATGTGAATTTCGGCTCATTCTGGGGGTCATTCCGAGTTGTTCGCCAGCTGCTTTCGTTCGCAGCGCAGCAATCAGGCAAAAAAACGGCACTTCTGTGCATGCGTATGCGGCGCAATGCGCACACGCGTCGTACTATTACAACAAACTATGTAGTTTCACACAAGGTCTAGCGAAGCTTTTCAGTTGCACTGCTGACCGCAGAGTGATTGACAGGAAGTGGGTGTTTCTGGGTGTCAACTGACCGTTTTCAGGGAGTGAGTTACAAAATGCAGGCGTGCCAGATAAAAACGCAGCCGTGGCTGGTGAAACGCAGGGCGTGTTCGTGACATCAAAACAGGAACTAAATAGTCTGCAGTGTTCGCAAGCTAGGAGTAGGTCTGGAGCTACTCTGAAGCTGCACAAAATTATTTTGTAGCCGCTCTGCGATCCTTTCGTTCGCACTTCTGCTAAGGTAAGATACACTCCCAGAGGGCGGAGCAGAGCCATATTAAGGGGGGGGGGGGCCTGGGGGTAAGTACCCCGGCCCTCCTTCCTAAAGGGGCCCCCCACCACAGATCGGAGATCTTACCGATTTGCGGCGCTGCGCTGCATTCCCGGCTTCCCTGGCAACCTATCAGCTGAGCCGCGGCGCCAGCGCCACCTATCAGTACAGGACAGCTGAGCGACGGCTCAGCTGTCCAATAGTGTGCTATATAGCAGCCTGCGGCTCAGTCACTGAGCGCGCAGGCTGTTTGAAAGAATGTACGGAGCGGTGTTTGATTCTTGAAGGAACGCTCACTCTTCTGTCTCCTGCTCTACAGCAGTCTGCCAACAAAAGTAAGGCTGGCTGGCTATATTATTATGGATCACGTGTGTGTGTGTGTGTGTGTGTGTGTGTGTGTGTGTGTGTGTGTGTGTATAGATTTTATATATATATATATATATATATTATATACACTAGGTGATTCATCGCGCCCTACGGGCGCTCTTCACACCGTCGTTTGGAGGAGAGAAGGGAAAGGGGGGACATGATAGAAACTTTCAAATATATCAAGGGTCTTAACAAAGTTCAGGAGGGAAACATTCTTCAAAGGAAGAAAAATATTAGAACTCGAGGACATACAATGAAACTGGAGGGGGGGAGGTTCAGGGGAAATTTAAGGAAAAATTACTTCACAGAAAGGGTAGTGGATAAGTGGAATAGTCTCCATTCAGAGGTGGTAGAGGCTAAGACTGTAGAGCAATTTAAACATGCTTGGGATAGGCATATGAATATCCTTACAAAGAATTAAGGTTCAAAAAGGGTTGAGATTACCTAAAGGATAAAAAAAAAAGGGGCAGACTAGATGGGCCAAGTGGTTCTTATCTGCTGTCAAATTCTATGTTTCTATGTCGTAAGGGGCGACGCCCCCTTAACCCTTGCACACCCTTGTGGCGTGCAATATTTTTATTATATGGAATATTACATCCAATCATAATTGTGTGAGTGGTTAAATATTGCATGGACAAAGGGCGTGCAATGGTTAAGGGGTGGAAGCCCCTTGCAACGGCGTGAACAGCGCAGGGCCTGGTGAATCACCTAGTAGGTGCTTTGGTTGGGGGAGTAGGGGGTGCGGGGAAGAGTCGGATGGGATCCAGTGGTGCCGCGGGAACGGCGGTTGCGGTGGTGCCGCAGGTGGGGGAGGGGCTGATGCGGTGGTGCCGCAGGTGGGGGAGGGTGCGTGGGTGGTGGTCCGGAGCCACTGCGGGTGGGGGAGGAGCAGTTGCGGGTTTGCCCTGGGTGGGGGAGGGGCGGATGCGGCGGGAGGTACGGGTGCAGCGGGAGGTATGGGTGCAGGGTCACTGTGGGTGGGGGAGGGGCTCCAGAGCTACCGCGGGTGCTGGAGGGGGGGTGTGGGGGTGCCGCAAAGGGGGCCCGGAGGTACTGTGAGTGGGGGAGGGGCTGGTAATGCTTCTCCTCCTGTCAGCAGCTAAGCTGCTGTCCTCCCGTTGACAGTGGCTCTCCTGGAGACTCGCACAGCAGCCAGTCACTATTGTTAGCGCCGGTGTCCCACCGCGCCGCATTACAGGGAAGAAGATGCACACAATAAACTACAGCTCCCAGTAGCCCTAAGGGCCGGAATGCTTCGGCGCTAAGGGCTGCTGGGAGCTGTAGTTTATTGAGTGCGTCTACTTACCTGTAATGCGGCGCGTTGGGACACTGGTGATAACAATAGTGACTGGCTGGTAGAACTGAGTGACTGGCTGAATCAATGTAAAAGGTGAGAGTGCTGTGCAGTGTCAGTGACATTGCACACAGGCCCGGCGCTACCCGCTCAGCAAAGGGATGCAGTGCAGGGAGGCACCAGAAAGGAGAGGTGTTATCCCTGCTCTGCATCCCTGTGCTGAGCTGCTGCTGCTATCCCTGCTGCTGCTGCCGGGTGCTGTTACACATGCAGCGGCGCCAGCAGCACAAAACCTCCTCTCCCTCTCGGCGCTGGCAGCATAAAGGTCTCCTCTCTCTTCCCCTCCCCTGTGTGACATTCAGTGGCCGGGCGGGAGCCAAAGGGGGTGGAGCTAGACGGGACCATGCTGCAACAGGAGGATGAGCTGCTACAGCTTCGGCCAGCCAGACTTCATTAGATAAGTGATGGAAAGAGAGTGAATGTGTGTGTGTGTGTGTGTGTGTGTGTGTGTGTGTGTGTGTGTGTGTGTGTGTGTGTGTGTGTGTGTGTGTGTGTGTGTGTATACTGTATATATGTGTGACTGTGTATGTGTGTATTGTATGTACAGTATGCATGTGTGTGTGTTTGTATATATATATGTCTATTGTGTGTGTATGTGTGACTGCTGCATAATGTGTGTAAGAGTCACTGGTACAGGGGGCGTTACATGTCTAAGCGGCACTGGTACAGGAGGCGTTACGTGTGTAAGCGTCACTGGTACAGAGGTCGTTACGTGTATAAGCGGCACTGGTACGGGGGGCATTACGTGTGTAAGCGTCACTGCTACAGGGGGCGTTACGTGTATAAGCGGCACTGGTACAGGGGGTGTTACGTGTGTAAGCGTCACTGCTACAGGGGGTGTTACGTGTGTAAGCGGCACTGGTACAGGGGGCGTTATGTGTGTAAGCGGCACTGGTACAGGGGGCACTAAGTGTGTAAGCGTCACTGGTACAGGGGGGCGTTACGTGTATAAGCAGCACTGCTACAGGAGGCGTTACGTGTCTAAGCAACACTGGTACAGGGGGGCGTTACGTGTGTAAGCATCACTGCTACAGGGGGCATTACGTGTGTAAGCATCAGAGCCGGCCCTAACCAATATGATGCCCTAGGCAAGATTATAGCTGGTGCCCCCTAGCACCACCGCTGGTTCCGCCTCTGACCTTGCACCTCTTTCCCAGCACCATCACCCCTCGCCCATAGCAGTCCTTATTTTGGTGTTTTTACCCCTATATTTTAAATAGGAGTAGCTCGCACATTTGGCGCACAGCCCAAAAAGGGGTGTTTTTGCTGTCAAGGGGCATGGCCACGCAATAGTAACCCCAATTCCAATTTACGCCACACAGTACTGCAACTTCATTCACATTTGATCATGCGATAGTGTCCATAATTAATATTACATCCCACAGTAGTATCATTTTACCTTACAAACGTTACTCCTCACAGTAGAGCCCTTATTCACATTACACCACACCCTATTGCTCTTTATTCACATTAGACACAGTAGTGCCCTTTCTATAAGCAACGCCACATAGTAGAGCACCTTATACACATAATGCCACACATTAGTAATGCATTTATACACATAATT